>NC_091981.1:168299935-168599935 GCF_044704955.1 Pristiophorus japonicus | reverse complement strand
AAAACTGCACCATTTATGTTAATAATTCTCAATTTGTAATACAGAGATAATAAGGTATGTCTCCAGCTGCCGAGGCCCTAAGCTCTGAAATTCCCTCCTTAAACCTTTCTGCCTCTTTACCTCTCTCCTGCTTTAAGAGGAGGAGGAGCCATCTCGCCCGAGAGGAGGAGGAGGAGAGCAAGGAAGATGGCACTGCGTCAGTCGCTACCACTGTCACAAGCACCAGCTCACAGACCGACACCACGGCTAAAAGAGGTTAGGGTAGAAGAGGGATCCTCACAGTGGGCAGCAACCATGCCAGGTGGAAGGGACACCATAAGTGCCACCTTGCCAGGAGGGGCAAGGTTAGGTACCAGTTCTACTGTAGAGGAGTCAGATGATGCCCTTGCAGGGCCAAATTTCAGAAGAAGGCTGATGGGTTTGACAAGCCAAATGCTTGGTGCAGTGAACAGCCTGCCTAAAAGCTTGTGGATCATGGCTAGAGGATGGAGAAGTCCTCCTTCAGCTTGGCCGTGGCTTGATGCAGAGCATGGAATACATCCTCTCCAACATGGAGAGGCTGGTCAGTTCTATACAACCACCTGTGGAGCCCGACATGCAACATTTGATGACTCAGGTCGCAGCTTCGACTGCAGTCATTGCAGCTTCCATGGAATGACAAAGTGCTGCAATGGCAGCTCAGGCAACTGCGATGGTGGCTCTAGGCACCTCAGTTGAAAAAGACTTGCCAAGTGTCTCCGATGGCCAGAGATCTGACCTCCCAGTGGGTCACTGGGCTGGCTGAACAGATTCGCTGAGGTAGTGGTGTTGGAATCGTGGAGCAGGAATCTACTGATCTATCTCCGGGTGTCAGCATTCCTGCACCCTGCTCTGCCACTCCACCATTGTCCTTGCCGTTGCCCATCAGCCAGGCAGCCCAGACTGCTGAAGCCCATGCTGAGATGCTGTAGTCGGAGGCCGAACCAAAACGGCCCACAGCCTCTTGAGGACATCGCAACTGCGCTGTTCAGATTCTCAGCAGCCATCCACCTAGTGTGCTGTTGTCACTTGGGTTGTACTTCGTAGAAGCACCAGTGTAGGTGAGAACACTTATACGAAAGCCACTAAGGGTAAGCACCAGGATGAATAGTTTAAGATTTGTACATAAGAATATAAGAAATAGGAGCAGGAGTAGGCCATTTGGCCCCTCGAGCCTGTTCCGCCATTCAATCAGGTCATGGTTGATCTGATCTTGGGTTCAGCTCCGCTTCCCCGCCCGCTCCCCATACCCCTTGACTTCCTTATCATTTAAAAATCTGTCTATCTCCACTTTAAATATATCCAATGACCCAGCCGCCACAGCTCTCGGGTAGAGAATTCCAAAGATTCTCGACCCTCTGAATGAAAAAATTCCTCCTCAACCCCGTTTTAAATGGGCAACCCCTTATTCTGAAACTATGCTCCCTAGTTCTAGATTCCCCCAACGAGGGGAAACATCTTCTCTGCATCTACCCTGTCAAGCCGCCTCATAATCGTATATGTTTCAATAAGATCACCTCTCATTCTTCTAAGCGCCAATGAATATAGACCCAACCTGCTCAACCTTTCTTCATAAGACAACCCCTTCATCTCAGGAATCAACCAAGTGAGCCTTCTCTGCACTGCCTCCAATGCAAGTATATCCCTCGTTATATAAGGAGGCCAAAACTGTACGCAGTACTCCAGGTGTGGTCTCACCAACACCCTGTACAGTTGTAGCAGGACTTCCGTACTTTTATACTCCATCCGAATTGCAATAAAGGCCAACATTCCATTTGCCTTCCTAATTACTTGCTGTATCTGCATGCTAACTTTTTGTGTTTCATGCACAAGAACCCCCAGGTCCCTCTGTACCGCAGCATTTTGTAATCTTTTCCTATTTAAAAATTTGCTTTTTTATTTTTCCTACCAAAGTGGATAACCTCACATTTTCCCACATTATACTCCATTTGCCAAGTTTTTGCCCACTCACTTAGCCTGTCTATATCTCTTTGCAGATTGTAAGCGCTGTTGGTTGTGTCATGTGTTCATTGTTTTTGCCGAAGATAAAGAGTGATGATAGTAATTGGGTAGTCATGGAATTGGTGGGCTTTTTTATTATCTTCATGAGGAAGGGTCGAAAGGATTGAGTGCAGATGGCAGATTGCAGATTGCAGAGTGCAGATGGTGAACCTTCTGATGGATTCTCAGTCATGGAAGGTAAGTCATGAGGCAACAGTGCTCCGAAGTCTGAATGTGGAAGAGGTTCAATGACCACAGCAGGATTGTCAGAGTAAGTGATATTTTATTGATGCACTCCTCGGGAGCAGCGTCGGGAGTAGCGTCGAGGAGGTGCGTGGAGAGGCGTCAGTTCCGGGGTCGGCGAGAGGCCTATAAAGGCCCAACGCGGCGGCAGTCGGGAGCAGCATGAGGAGGTGCGTGGAGAGGCGTGCCGGTGCAGCTACAGGGAGAAGGCAAAAAAGAAGTAGAAAGAAACAGAAAGGTGACGTCACAGCCAAGGGGGTAAGTGATTGGCTGGTGATTGGTGAGATGTTTTTCTTTCTTCTCTCCTATATCAGTGAGTAAACTTTAGCATTGTTGTTGCCAATTTAAGTGCATCTAAGGGTTAAGTCATGGCAGGAGAGCTCGGTCACGTGTTATGCTCCTCCTGTACCATGTGGGAACTTAGGGACACTTCCGGTGTCCCTGACGACTATGTGTGCGGGAAGTGTATCCGCCTCCAGCTCCTGACAGACTGCATTGCGGAATTTGAGCATCCACGGTGCTGAGAATGATGTGAATAGCATGTTTAGAGCAATGCAAGGAAGGTAGTGCAGGGGTCCCCTGCGGTCATCCCCCTGCAAAACAGATACTGTTGAGGGGGATGACTCATCAGGGGAGGGCAGCAGCAGCCAAGTTCACGGTATCGTGGCTGGCTCTGCTGCATAGGAGGGCAGGATAAAGAGTGGGAGAGCGATAGTGATAGGGGATTCGATTGTAAGGGGAATAGGCGTTTCTGTGGCCGCAACCGAGACTCCAGGATGGTATGTTGCCTCCCTGGTGCAAGGGTCAAGGATGTCTCGGAGCGGGTGCAGGACATTCTGAAACGGGAGGGTGAACAGCCAGTTGTCGTGGTGCACATTGGTACCAACGATATAGGTAAAAAAAAAAGTGATGAGGTCCTACGAGACGAATTTAAGGAGTTAGGAGCTAAATTAAAACGTAGGACCTCAAAAGTAGTAATCTCAGGATTGCTACCAGTGCCACGTGCTAGTCAGAGTAGGAATCGCAGGATAGCTCAGATGAATACGTGGCTTGAGCAGTGGTGCAGCAGGGAGGGATTCAAATTCCTGGGGCATTGGAACCGGTTGTGGGGGAGGTGGGACCAGAACAAACCGGACGGTCTGCACCTAGGCAGGACCGGAACCAATGTCCTAGGGGGAGTGTTTGCTAGTGCTGTTGGGGAGGAGTTAAACTAATATGGCAGGGGGATGGGAACCAATGCAGGGAGACAGAGGGAAACAAAAAGGAGACAAAAGCAAAAGACAGAAAGGAGATGAGTAAAAGTGGAGGGCAGAGAAACCCAAGGCAAAAAACAAAAAGGGCCACTGAATGTAAAGGGGCTGCAGGAGGGGTCAAAACTAAAAATCGTGGTTTAAAAACTAGTATTAAAACACTCTACTTAAATGCACGCAGCATTCAAAATAAAGTAAATGAGTTGACGGCACAAATCATTACAAATGGGTATGATTTGGTGGCCATTACAGAAACATGGTTGCAGGGTGGCCAAGACTGGGAATTAAACATACAGGGCTTTCTGACGATTCGGAAAGATAGACAAGAAGGGAAAGGAGGTGGGGTAGCTCTGTTAATAAAGGATGATATCAGGGCAGTTGTGAGAGACGATATTGGCTCTAACGAACAAAATGTTGAATCATTGTGGGTGGAGATTAGAGATAGTAAGGGGAAAAAGTCACTGGTGGGCGTAGTTTATAGGCCCCCAAATAATAACTTCACGGTGGGGCGGGCAATAATCAAGGGAATAATGGAGGCGTGGGAAAAAGGAATGGCAGTAATCATGGGGAATTTTAACCTACATATCGATTGGTCAAATCAAATCGCATGGGGTAGCCTGGAGGAGGAATTCATAGAATGCATACGGGACTGTTTCTTAGAACAGTATGTAACAGAACCTACAAGGGAGCAAAGCTATCTTAGATCTGGTCCTGTGTAATGAGACAGGAGTAATAAACAATCTCCAAGTAAAAGATCCTCTCGGAATGAGTGATCACAGTATGGTTGAATTTGTAATACAGATTGGGGGTGAGGAAGTAGTGTCTCAAACGAGCGTACTATGCTTAAACAAAGGGGACTACAGTGGGATGAGGGCAGAGTTGGTTAAAGTAGACTGGAAACACAGACTAAACGGTGGCACAATTGAGGTTACAGTGGAGGACTTTGAAGGAGCTCTTTCATAGTGCTCAACAAAAATATATTCCAGTGAAAAAGAAGGGCAGTAAGAGAAGGGATAACCAGCCGTGGATAACCAAGGAAATAAAGGAGAGTATCAAATTAAAAACCAATGCGTATAAGGTGGCCAAGGTTAGTGGGAAAATAGAAAATTGGGAAAATTTTAAACGACAGCAAAGAATGACTCAGACAGCAATAAAGAAAGGAAAGATAGATTACGCAGGTAAACTTGCGCAAAACATTAAAACGGATAGTAAAAGCATTTACAGATATATAAAACGGAAAAGAGTGACTAAAGTAAATGTTGGTCCCTTAGAAGATGAGAAGGGGGATTTAATAATGGGAAATGTGGAAATGGCTGGGACCTTAAACAATTATTTTGCTTCGGTCTTCACAGTGGAAAACACAGAAACCATGCCAGAAATTGCTGGTCACGGGAATGTGGGAAGGGAGGACCTTGAGATAATTACTATCACTAGGGGGGTAGTACTGGATAGGCTAATGGGACTCAAGGTAGACAAGTCCCCTGGTCCTTATGAAATGCATCCCAGGGTATTAAAAGAGATGGCAGAAGTTATAGCAGATGCTTTCGTTATAATCTACCAAAATTCTCTGGACTCTGGGGAGGTACCAGCGGATTGGAAAGCAGCTAATGTAACACCTCTTTTTAAAAAAGGGGGAAGACAAAAGGCAGGTAACTATAGGCCAGTTAGTTTAACATCTGTAGTGAGGAAAATGCTTGAAACTATCATTAAGGAAGAAATAGCGGGACATCTAGATAGGAATAGTGCAATCAAGCAGACACAGCATGGATTCATGAAGGGGAAATCATGTTTAACTAATTTACTGGAATTCTTTGAGGATATAACGAGTATGGTGGATAGAGGTGTTACCGATGGATGTGGTGTATTTAGATTTTCAGAAGGCATTCGATAAAGTGCCACACAAAAGGTTACTGCAGAAGATATAGGTACGCGGAGTCAGTGGACAGAGAATAGAACAGAAAGCAGAGAGTCGGGATAAATGCGTCCTTTTCGGGTTGGAAATCGTGGTTAGTGGTATGCCACAGGGATCGGTGCTGGGACCACAACTGTTTACAATATACATAGATGACCTGGAAAAGGGGACACAGTGTAGTGTAACAAAATTTGCAAATGAGACAAAGATTAGTGGGAAAGCGGGTTGTGTAGAGGACACAGAGAGGCTGCAAAGAGATTTAGATAGGTTAAGCGAATGGGCTAAGGTTTGGCAGATGGAATACAATGTCGGAAAGTGTGAGGTCATCCACCTTGGGGGGAAAAAAAACAGTAAAAGGGAATATTATTTGAATGGGGAGAAATTACAACATGCTGCAGTGCAGAGGGACCTGGGGGTCCTTGTGCATGAATCCCAAAAAGTTAGTTTGCAGGTGCAGCCGGTAATCAGGAAGGCAAATGGAATATTGGCTTTCATTGCGAGAGGGATGGAGTACAAAAGCAGGGAGGTCCTTCTGCATCTGTATAGGGTATTGGTGAGGCCGCACCTGGAGTACTGCGTGCAGTTTTGGTCACCTTACTTAAGGAAGGATATACCAGCTTTGGAGGGGGTACAGAGACGATTCACTAGGCTGATTCTGGAGATGAGGGGGTTACCTTATGATGATAGATTGAGCAGACTAGGTCTTTACTCGTTGGAGTTCAGAAGGATGAGGGGTGATCTTATAGAAACATTTAAAATAATGAAAGGGATAGACAAGATAGAGGCAGAGAGGTTGTTTCCACTGGTCGGGGAGACTAGAACTAGGGGGCACAGTCTCAAAATACGGGGGAGCCAATTTAAAACCGAGTTGAGAAGGAATTTCTTCTCCCAGAGGGTTGTGAATCTGTGGAATTCTCTGCCCAGGGAAGCAGATGAGTCTAGCTCATTGAATGTATTCACGTCACAGATCGATAGATTTTTAACCAATAAGGGAATTAAGGGTTATGGGGAGCGGGCGGGTAAGTGGAGCTGAGTCCACGGCCAGATCAGCCATGATCTTGTTGAATGGCGGAGCAGGCTCGAGGGGGCTAGATGGCCTACACCTGTTCCTAATTCTTATGCTCTTATGTTCTCAGACGTGTTTGAAAAGCAGTCTTCAATTAGATGGTGGCAATGTGTTAAAAAGACAAGCCTGATGGCTCTGCCTCAATGTGAGGAGTATTTGTAATAAGGTGGACGAATTAACTGCACAGGTAGCTATTAACGAATGTGATGATATTTTGATTATGGAGATATGGTTCCAGGATGATCAAGTCTTGGAATTCAACATCCAGGGGTATTCAACATTCAGGAAGGATGGACAGAAATGAAAAGTAGGTGGGGTAGCGTTGCTGGTTAAAGAGGAAATTAACGCAATAGTAAGGAAGGACATTAGCTTGGATGATGTGGAATCTGTATGGGTACAGCTGCGGAATACCAAAGGGCAGAAAACGCTAGTGGGAGTTGTGTACAGACCAGCAAACAGTAGTAATGAGGTTGGGGACAGCATCAAACAAGAAATTAGGGATGCGTGCAATAAAGGTACAGCAGTTATGGGTGACTTTAATCTACATATAGATTGGGCTAACCAAACTGGTAGCAAGACGGTGGAGGAAGATTTCCTGGAGTGTATTAGGGATGGTTTTCTAGACCAATATGTCGAGGAATCGACTGGAGAGCTGGCCATCCTCGACTGGGTGATGTGTAATGAGAAAGGACTAATTCACAATCTTGTTGTGCGAGGCCCCTTGGGGAAGAGTGACCATAATATGGTAGAATTCTTTATTAAGATGGAGAGTGACACAGTTAATTCAGAGACTCGGGTCCTGAACTTAAGGAAAGGTAACTTTGATGGTATGAGACGTGAATTGGCTAGAATAGACTGGCAAATGATACTTAAAGGGTTGACGGTGGATAGGAAATGGCAGACTTTTAAAGGTTGCATGGATGAACTTCAACAATTGTACATCCCTGTCTGGAGTAAAAATAAAACAGGGAAGGTGGCTTAACCGTGGCTAACAAGGGAAATTAGGGATAGTGTTAAATCCAAGGAAGAGGCATATAAATTGGCCAGAAAAAGCAGCAAACCTGAGGACTGGGAGAAATTTAGAATTCAGCAGAGGAGGACGAAGGGTATAATTAGGAGTGGGAAAATAGAGTATGAAAGGATGCTTGCTGGGAACATAAAAACTGATTGAAAAAGCTTCTACAGATATGTGAAGAGAAAAAGATTAGTGAAGACAAATGTCGGTCCCTTGCAGTCAGAATCAGTTGAATTTATAATGGGGAACAAAGAAATGACACACCAATTGGTTCTGTCTTCACGAAGGAAGACACAAATAACCTTCCGGAAATACTAGGGAACCAGGGGTCTAGCGAGAAGGAGGAACTGAAGGAAATCTTTATTAGTCAGGAAATTCTGTTAAGGAAATTGTTGGGATTGAAGGCCGATAAATCCCCAGGGCCTGATAGTCTACATCCCAGAGTTGTTAAGGAAGTGGCCGTAGTAATAGTGGATGCATTGGTGATCATTTTCCAACAGTCTGTCGACTTGGATCAGTTCCTATGGGCTGGAGGGTAGCTAATGTAACACCACTTTTTAAAAAAGGAGGGAGAGAGAAAACAGGGAATTATAGACCAGTTAGCCTGACATCGGTAGTGGGGAAAACATTGGAATTAATTATTAAAGATGGAAAGCAGCGCATTTGGAAAGCAATGACCGGATCGGTCCAAGTCAGCATGGATTTATACATCAATGATTTAGATGAAGGAATTGAGTGTAATATGTCTCAAGTTTGCAGATGACACTAAGCTGGGTGGCGGTGTGAGCTGGCTGGAGGAGGATGCTAAGAGGCTGCAGGGTGACTTGGACAGGTCAGGTGAGTGGGCAAATGCATGGCAGATGCAATATAATGTGGATAAATGTGAGGTGGCAAAAACATGAAGGCAGAATATTATCTGAATGGCGACAGATTAGGAAAAGGGGAGGTGCAACGAGACCTGGGTATCATGGTACATCAGTTATTGAAAGTTGGCATGCAGGTACAGCAGGCGGTGAAGAAGGCAAATGACATGTTGGCCTTCGTAGCTAGTGGATTTGACTATAGGAGCAGGGAGGCCTTACTGCAGTTGTACAGTGCCTTGGTGAGGCCTCACCTGAAATATTGTGTTCAGTTTTGAGGAAGGACATTCTTGCTCTTGAGGGAGTGCAGCGAAGGTTCACCAGACTGATTCCCGGAATGGTGGGACTGACATATGAGGAGAGACTGGATCGACTGTGCCTGTATTCATTGGAGTTTAGAATAATAGAGGGGATCTCATAGAAACATTAAATTCTGATGGGACTGGACAGGTTAGATGCAGGAAGATGTTGGGGAAGTCTAGAACCAGGGTTCACAGTCTAAGGATAAGGGGTAAGCCATTTAGGACCGAAATGAGGAGAAACTTCCTCACTGAGTTGTTAACCTATGGAATTCTCTACCACAGAGAGTTGTTGATGCCAGTTCGTTAGATATATTCAAGAGACAGTTAAATATGGCCCTTACGGCTAAAGGGATCAAGGGGTATGGAGAGAAAGCGGGAAAGGGGTACTGAGGTGAATAATCAGCCATGATCTTATTGAATGACGGTGCAGGCTTGAAGGGCTGAATGGCCTACTCCTGCACCTATTTTCTATGTCTACATGAGGGCCCTTTACCTGGAACCCTCTGGTTTCCCCCCTTCCTCTTCCTCAACCTCCTCCACTTTTGGTTGCTGAGCTTGACCCTCTGGCACAATTACTGATGGTAATGGCTGGTCTCTCATGGTTGGCAGATTGTGGACATGCAACAAAGTCAGAATTAATCTGGAGCCTACCTCGCCCTCCTCTTCCTCTCTCCTGCAGCAGCTGATGCTGCTCTGCTTGGCTGGCCTCATCGCCTCCCATTCCTCCGCCAGACCAAGGTGACACCTTAGAAAGACGACTCCTTTCTCCTAGTCACTCCTGTAAGATAGAGTAGCACAGCACTCACCCTCTTTCGGTGAAGTCTGAGAATTTCCAGGAAAATTTTGATCGTGTATTGGTGACGTGTCCCAGAAAGTCTTCCAATGTGTCTCAAAAGTCCATTTCAAACTGAGTCTAGCCAGTAAATCTCCAACAGCGAGTGAACAGTGAAAGCTGAGCATGGCGATCCTCAGCAACGTCTTCTATACTCCTGTTCAGCTGGTTGCTGTTAGAGGTCATTAATTACAGCACTAGACAACAGAAGGCACGGCCACCAATGATTGAGCAATTATAATCAGGGATGCTCGAGGGCAGAATTTGAGGAGCGCAGACATCTTGGGAATGGTTGTGGGGCTGGAGGAGATTATAGAGATAGGGAGAAGCGAGGCCATGGAGTGATTTGAAAATAAAGACGAGAATTTTGAAATCGAGGCGTTGCTTAACCTTGAGCCAATGTTAGTCAGTGAGCACAAGAAACTTGGTGCAAGTTAGGACATGAGCAGCCGAGTTTTGGGTCACCTCTAGTTTATGTAGGGTAGAATGTGGGAGGGCAACCAGGAGTGCATTGGAATAGTCAAGTCTAGAGGTAACAAAGACATGGATGAGAGTTTCAGCAGTGGATGAGCTGAAGCAAGAGAGGAAATGGGTGATATTACGGAGGTGGAAATAGGCAGTCCTGGTTATGCTCCAGATATGTGGTTGAAAGCTCATTTCAGGGTCAAATATGACACCAAGGTTACGATCATTCTGGTTCAGCCTCAGACAGGAGTTATGGAGAGGGATAGAGTTGGTGGCTAGGGAACGGAGGTTGTGGACCAAAAACAATGGCTTTGGTCTTCCAAATATTAAATTGGAGAAAATTTCTGCTCATCCAGAACTAGATGCCAGACAAGTAGAGACCATGTAGGGGTCGAGAGAAGTAGTAGTGAGGTAGAGCTTGGTGTCATCAGCGTACATGTGGAAACTGACACTGTTTCCAGATTATGTCGCCAAGGGGCAACATGTAGATGAGAAATAGGAGGAGGCTAAGAATAGATCCTTGGGGGAGACCAGAGGTAATGATACAGGGGGTGGTTAAACATTGGGAACCTCAAAGCCTTTATTTTCAGCTCCACCACAAACTCCATTCCTTGGCCACCGATTCCTTCTCCATTTCCTGGCCCTATCTCAGGTTGAACCATATGCTATTGTGAAACCAACATTGGATAAGATATATTTGACAGTCAGAAATCAAATTGGTAGAATCATACAATGGTACAATACAGAAGGAGTCCATTTGACCTATTGTGCCTGTGTTGGCTCTTTGAAAGAGCTATCCAATTAGTCCCATTTTCATGCTCTTTCCCCATAACCCTACAATTTTTTCCACTTCAAATAATTAATTCCCTTCACTATTGAATTTGCGTCCACCACCCTTTTAGGCAGTGCATCCCAGGTCATAACAACTTGTGTAAAAAGTAGTTCTCTTTTTTTTTATTCATTTGTGGGATGTGAGCATTGCTGGCAAGGCCAGCATTTATTGCCCATCCCTAATTGCCCTTAAGAAGGTCGTGGTGAGCTGCCTTCTTGAATCACAGCAGTCCGTGTGGTGAAGGTACTCCCACAGTGCTTTTAGGGAGCTACTGGTTTTGTCCTAGCGATGATAAAGGAATGGTGATATTTTTCCAAGTCAGGATGGTGTGTGACTTGAAGGGGGTGCTTGCAGGTGATGGTGTTCCCATGCACCTGCTGCCCTTGTCCTTGGGAGTAGCAGTTGCGGTTTTGGGAGAGGTTGTCGAAGAAGCTTTGGCGAGTTGTTGCAGTGCATCTTGTAGATGGTACACACTGCAGTCATAGTGTGCCAGTGGTGGAGGGAATGAATGTTTAAGGTGGTGGATGGGGTCCCAATTGAACAGGCTGCTTTGTCCTAAATGGTGTGGAGCTTCTGAGCGTTGTTGGAGATGTATTGATCCAGCAAAGTGTGCCTTGTAGATGGTGAAAAGGCTTTGGGGAGGCGAGAGATGAGTCACTCGTCACAAAATACCCAGCCTCTGACCTCTTGCAGCTATATATGTGGCTGGTCCAGTTAAATATCTGGTCAATAGTGATCCCAACAACAACAACTTGTATTTATATAGCACCTTTAATGTAATAAAACATCCCAAGGCGCTTCTCAGGAGTATTATAGCCAAAAGATTTGGCACCGAACCACAAGGAAAAATCAGGGCATATGACCAAAAGCTTGGTCGAAGAGGTAGGTTTTAAGGAACATCTTAAAGGAGGAAAGAGAGGAGGAGAGGTTTAAGCAATGAATTCCAGAGCTTAGGACCTAGGCAACAGATGGCACCACCACCAGTGGTTGATCGACTATAATCAGGGATGCTCAAGATGAAGAATTAGATGAGCACTGATATCTCGACAGTTTGGGTGGGAGAGAGTTGTGGGGCTGATTATAGAGATAGGGAGGGATGAGGCCAGGGAGGGATTTGAAACAAGGATGAGCATTTTGAAATTGAGGCATTGCTTAACCGGGAACCCGTGTAGATCAGCGAGCACAGAGGTGATGGGTGAACGGGACTTGGTGCAAGTTAGGAAACAAGCAGCTGAGTTTTGGATTTTGCAATATCTGGATGTTGATGGTGGTGGATTTGACAATGATATTGTCATTGAATGTCAAGGGGTGGTAGTTATTGCCTGGCACTTGTGTGGCACGAATGTTACCTGCCACTTATCAGCCCAAACCTGAAAGTTGTCCAGGTCTTGCTACATGCGGGCAGACTGCTTCATTATCTGGGGAGTTGCAAATGCAACCAAACACTGTTCAGTGAACATCCCCACTTCTGACCTTATGATGGAGGGTAGGTCATTAACAAAACAGCTGAAGATGGTTGGGCCTAGGACACTGCCCTAAGTAGCTCCTGTCACGATGTCCTGAGACTGAGATAATTGGCTTCCAACAAGCACAACCATTTCCTTTGTGCTAGGTATGACCCCAACCAATGTAATCTTTTCCCTCTGATTCCCATTGATTCAGTATTGACATACAAATTAATTCCATGCATTAACTCCAGTGTGACTTGGCACACAGCTAAGAAGAGAAAATACTTGGTGAAAAAAGTACTGATTTCAGAGACAGCAGTGTAGCACAACAAACCTGGTATGCTGCTGCTGATGTGAATTCAGCATCAACTTCATAATAAAACAAGTGTGCTACATAAGCATTTTTGCTATACATGTCCATATTTAAAGATAACCTTTATTGGAAAGAGAATCAATCTGATGACTGAGTTGTTGCCTATGAAGAACGTAAAAGAGGAAAGCTCTCATTCACATATCACAGACCCAAGCAGCCCATCTGGAATCAACATGCTGATGCTGTTTGTGTTTCTACTGTTACTGTTTACCCTTCAGGAGATGTTTGTGCTGATGCTCATACTGGCTGATACTACCATGCGTCACTGCTTACCAGCTCATGCAATCAGCTGCAATATTTAAACAGCTGTCAATGTTGGTCTTAACATATCTTGACACGTGTTTATATCTTTTTTGCTACCCATCCAGTTTTCACTTGGCTTGCACCAGGTTGCTGTACAGGATCTTTTTTAGCATTCATAAGAACATAAGAATTAGGAGCAGGAGTAGGCCATTCAATAAGATCATGGCTGATCTTAGAAACATAGAAATTTACAGCGCGGAAGGAGGCCATTTCGGCCCGTCGTGTCCGTGCCGGCCGGCAAAGCCGCACGGCCTTCAGTCAGCAGCCCTGAAGGTTACAAATAAAACAATGAACAATGGCGGAAAGATAAAGAGCACCCAGCTCAACCAGTCCGCCCCACACAAATGCGACACCCCTTACACTAAAACATTCTACATTCCACCCCAACCAGAGCCATGTGATCTCCTGGGAGAGGTAAAAACCAGATAAAAACCCAGGCCAATTGGGGGAAAAAATTCTGGGGAATATTTTTCCCACCACTGAGGTTAGGCTGACAGGCCTGTAATTACTCCGCCTATCCCTTTCTCCATTCTTAAACAAGGGCACCACATTAGCAGTCCTCTGGCACCATGCCAAAATCCAAAGAGGACTGGCAAATGATAGTCAAGGCCACTGCTATTTCCTCTTTTACTTCACTCAACAGCCTGGGATGCATTTCATCCGGGCTTGGGGACTTATCTACTTTCAAAGCTGCTAAATCCCTTAATACTTCCTCTCTCATGATGTTTATTTCATCTAGAATTTCACACTCCTCCTCGATAGCAGTATCTGCATTGCCCCTTTCCTTTGTGAAAACAGATGCAAAGTATTCATTAAGAACCATACCAACATCTTCCGCCTCCACACAAAGATTACCTTCATGGTCTCGAATAGGCCCTACCCTTTCTTTAATTACCCTCTTACTCTTAATATATTTATAGAACATCTTAGGGTTTTCCTTAATTTTACTAGCCAAGAATTTTTCATGCTCTCTCTTAGCATTCCTAATATCTTTTTTAATTTTACCTCTTAACCTTCTATACTCCTCCAAAGATTCTATAGTATTTAGCTGTCGGTTTATGACATAAAATTCCTTTTTTTTCTTTATCCTCCCCTGTAAGTCCCTAGACATCCAGAGGGCTCTAGAATTGTTATTCCCACCCTTTTTCTTTAAGGGCACATGTTTGGCCTGAGCCTTCTGGATTTCCTCCTTGAATGCCTCCCACTGTTCCGACACTGACTTTACCCACAAGTAGCTGTTTCCAGTCCACTGTGGCCAAATCACTCCTCAACTTAGCAAAGTTAGCTTTTCCCCAATTTGGGACTTTTATTCCAGGCCTATCCTTGTCCTTTTCCATAACTAACTTGAATCTGACTGAATTATGGTCACTGGCACCCAAGTGCTCTCCCAGTAACACCCCTTCCACCTGCCCAGCTTCATTCCCCAAAACTAAATCCAAAACTGCCTCCCCTCATGTTAGGCTTGTTACAGACTGACTAAAAAAAGTTCTCTTGAATGCATTTTAAGAATTCCGCACCGTCTATCACCTTCACACTATATTTGTCTCAATCAATATTAGGATAGTTAAAATCCCCTACTATTACCACCCTATGGTTTTTGTACTTCAAAGCAATTTGCCCTACATATTTGCACCTCTATCTCCCTCCCACTGTTTGGGAGTCTGTAATACATGCCCAGCAGTGTGATCACCCCTTTTTTATTTTTTAATTCAACCCATATGGCCTCATTTGATGATCCCTCTAACATATCATCCCTCCTCACTGCTGTAACAGTTTCTTTAATCAATACTGTGACCATCCCCCCCCCCTTTTTTTACCCCCCTCTCTATCTTGTCTAAAAATCCTGTAGCCAGGAATATTGATCAGCCAAACCTGCCCCTCTTTCAGCCATGTCTCTGTAATGGCTATAATTTCATACTCCCAAGTATCTCTTAGCTCATCCGCCTCATTCGCTATACTCCTTGCATTAAAGTACATACCATTTAGCACAGGAAGACCTCCTTGATTACTAACTAAGCCTTGTTTCCTCTGTCTTTCAGATTCGCTTTCTAAATTCTTGCTACCCAATTTCTGCTTTACTTCCTTCCCTATTGAATCTCTTCTCAGTTTCCCATCCCCCTGCCAAGCTAGTTTCATCATAGGTGGTCCCTCGAACGAGGATGACTTGCTTCCACGAGAGTTCACAGATGTTTCAATGAAGGACCTGATGTTCCAGTCTTGAACTCCAGTTGAGGGAGTGGAAGATGCCTGTGTGTGAATTTTTTAACATGTGGTGACCGTTGCACATCAGCCACCACATGGGCTTGACAAAGCTGGGTCTTTATCCAGTGGCAAGGATTAACCAGGACGACTGGAGACCTGCTCTGCTGCATGGACCTAGTGCGCGCACACATCGCAGTGTGGGCAGGTCCATGCTGCCCCTGGGCCCTGTACCCTCATTCACCGCACGTCCGCCACGATGTTCCAGGGCCCGGCACTCCAGCTCTATTTATAGCCCCGACCTGCGGTGGTGTTCTCACACAGGTCGGGGCAGCCCATGATGTTTAAACTCTCCCCAACAGCACTAGCAAAACTCCCCGTGAGGATATTGGTCCTGGTGCTGTTGAGATGCAACCCGTCCAGTTTGTACAGGTCCCATCTCCCCCAGAAGCGGTCCCAATGCCTCAAGAATTTAAAGCCCTCTCTCCTACACCAACTCTCCAGCCACTTGTTCATCCTCTCTATCCTTCTATTCTTGTACTCATTAGCACGTGGCACCAGTAGTAACCCGGTGATCACTACCTTTGAAATCCTACCCTTTAATTTTCTTCCTAGCTCCCTAAATTCTGCCTGAAGGACCTCAACACTCTTTCTACCTATGTCGTTAGTCCCGATATGGACCACGACCTCTAGCTGTTTACCCTCTCCCCCCAGAATGCCCTGCGTCCACTCTGTGACATCCTTGGCCCTGGCACCATGGAGACACCATACCATTCTGGAGTCATGTCTGCGGCCGCAGAAACATCTCTCTCTTCCCCTAACTATAGAATCCCCTAACACTAGAGCTCTTTTATTCTTTGTCCCTCTCCCCGTGCAGCGGAGCCACCCGTGGTGCCTTGGAATTGGCTCTGGCTGTACTCTCCAGAGGCACCATTGCCCTCACCATTACTCAGAAGTGAATATCGGTTTGAAAGCGAGATGGACTCTCGGAGGGACTCCTGCACTACCTGCCTAGCATTCTTACTTCATCTGGTGGTCACCCACTTCCCCTCTGCCTGCACGCCTTTAAGTTGCGGGGTGACCACCGCCTGAAATGTGCTATCCACGTAGCTCTCAGCCTCACAGATGCACCATAATGACTCCAGCTGCCACTCAAGCTCCAAAACGCGGAGCTTGAGCAGTTGAAGCTGGAGACACCTCCTGCACACATGGTTGTCTAGGCCGTGCGAAGTGTCCAGGACTTCCCACATGCCGCAGGATGTGCACTCCACGGGACTGAGCTGCCCTGCCATCCCTCTACTTCGACTTATCTAAATAAAAATCTAATTAAAAGAAAAAGAGAGATACTTACCAATCAAACAGCCAGTCTTCTACCTCAAATCCACTTTCCTGCACTGTCCCCATAATCCCTTGATTCCCTTAATATCCAAAATTCTATTAATGTCTGCCTTGAATATACTCAACGCCTGAGCGTCTACAGCCCTCTGGGGTAGAGAATTCCAAAGATTCACCACCCTCTACGTGAAGAAGTTTCTCCTCATCACAATCCTAAATGGGCGACCCCTTATTCCGAGACTGTGACCCCTGGTTCTAGACTCCCCAGCCAGGGGAAATATCCTCCCTGCATCTACCCTGTCAAGCCCTGTAAGAATTTTGTATATTTCAATGAGATCACCTCTCATTTTTCAAAACTTTAAACAATATAAGCCTAGTCTACTCAATTTCTCCTCACAGGACAATCCCCCCCCAACCCAGGAATCAGTCTGGTGAACCTTCTTTGCACTCCCTCTATGCCAAGTAAATCCTTCCTTACGGAAGAAGACCAAAACTGTATACAATACTCCAGGTGTGGTCTACCAGGGCCCTATATAATTGCAGTAAGATATCTTTACTCTTGTACTCAAATCCTCTTGTAATAAAGGCCGACATACCATTTGCTTTCTTAATTGCATGCTGCACCTGAATGTTAACCTTCAGCGATTCGTATACAAAGACACCCAGGTCCCTCTGAAGTCTAACATTTCCCAATCTCTCACCTTTTTAAAAAGTACTCTGCTTTTCTATTTTTCCTACCTAAGTGGATACCTTCACATTTCTCCACATTATATTCCATTTGCCATGTTCTTGCCTATTCACTTAGCCTGTCTATATCCCCTTGAAGCCTCTTCGCAACCTCCTCATAACTTATCTTCCCACCTAGCTTTGTATCATCAGCAAACTTGGATATATTACTTTTGGTCCCCTCATCCAAATCATTGATATAGATTGTGAATAGCTGGGGCCCAAGCACCGATCCTTGCTGCACCCCACTAGTTACAGTCCGCCAACCCGAAAATGACCTGTTTATTATTACTCTCTGTTTTCTGTCCGGTAACCAATCCTCAATCCATGCTAGTATATTATCCCCAATCCTATGAGCCCTAACTTTGTTTAATAACTTCTTGTGTGGCACCTTATCGAATGCCTTCTGAAAATCCAAATACACCACATCCATTGGGTTCCTCTTATCTATTCTACTAGTTACAACCTCAAAAAACAGATTTGTCAAACATGATTTCCCTTTCATAAATCTGTGTAATTCTGCACTGTTCCTTAGGGATTAGAACGGAAATCCAATATGACTATGGGGCTATGATGAAAGAACAGGATAGTGTGATTAGTTTTGGATTGCTTTATCAAAAAGCTGAAATAATGGGTTGAATTGCCGGCTTCTGTGCTATAAAACTCCATGGTTGTGGTGTAACCTGCCCAATGCTGCAATGCTCTTATGAGCATAGTCTCCCTGCTGGTGCTCTTGACACCTTTGAGGATCTCACAGTTGGTCTTATTGTCCTGCCACTTGATGCTTATGATGAACCTGAGAGGTTGGAGGTGGACCTTAGTGAGCTACCAAATGTAACAGAAGTCATCATCATAGACAGTCCCTCAAAAGGAGGATGATTTGCTTCCATGCCAAAAAGCGATGAGTTCACAGGCGTTTCAATGAAGGACCTAATATTCCGGATCCCGAACTACATCTCAAAGGGTGGAAGATGCCTGTGCTTGGATTTTTTTTATGTGTGGTGGCCGTTGCACACCAGTCACCACACGGGCTTGACAGAGCTAGGTCTTGGTCTAGTGACAAGGATGAACCAAGATGACTGGAGACCAACTCTGCTGCACGGAGCTAGTGCGCACACATATTGCAGTGTGGGCTGGCCCATGCTACCCCTGGGCCCTCATCTCTTCTGTGCCCCAAACTCTCGCCTCTCCTGGGCCCCGATCACATCCCTCTATGAACTCTTGCCACTCCTTCGCCCCGACCTTGCCACTCCTGCTGTACCTGCCCACACTGCCGTCGGCTGTCGCCCTCCTGCAGCAGCACGCGCTGTTCCCAACTAATTACCTTCCAGCAGTCCTGTGTCGTCATGATACCTGCTCCTCTCAGCAGATTCTCTCCCAAGATGGTGGCCGTTAACCCGGGCCTGTCACCGGGAGAAAGCCCCACAGTTGCTGCCCCGCTCGGAGCAAACGCCGGACCCGTAGGTTCTTGTTCGGGGCTTGAAGTCTACACTGGGTGTTTAGAAAGCCTTCCTGCCGGTTCCCTGGCTCCCCTGCGCCCCACCATCGGTTCCTCTTCCTCCCAGCTCCAGAATCTCCTTGCCACCTTCCGCCTCCATTACCCGAAGCTCATGAAGGTGGTAGACACCAAAGCTGAATAGGATAAGCTTCACGAGGATTTGAATATACTTGGGAGGTGGCTGATGAAATTCAATGTAGAGAAATGAAAAGTGCTTCACACGGGGACAAAAAAATCCAGGAAGGGACTATTAATTAAATGGGAAAAAATAATGTGCATGAAAAATGAAAGATCTGGGGATCCCAATTGACAATAAATTGAAGCTATTGCAACAGTGCTCGGCGGTAGCAAATCAGATGTTGGGATGCATAGAAATATAAATTGAGCTGAAATAGCGAGGTAATTCTGCTACTTTATAAATCATTGGTGAGACCGCAATTAGAATACAGTGTACAGTTCTGGTCGCTGCAGTACAAAAAGGATATTGCAGCTATTGAAAGGATATGGAATAGAGCACCAATGATTTGAGGGGATGGAGGGATTCAATTCTGAGGAGCAATTATGTAAATTGGGCATGTTCTAATTGGAGAAGAGAACTGTAAAGTCCTGACCCTGCAGTACAGACTTACACGAGGCACATGCTGAAGTCAAGGTCACTCAGGACCTGCACCTTTATTTCACAGCTCTCGAATGCCACACTTGCCTGAGACCTGCCTTTATATACCTGTGTGGGACAGGTATGCAGTGTCTCCTGCAAGTGCACCCCTGGTGGTAAGGTATGCTTGTGGTTACAGGTCATGTCTAGTTACAGTCATGTATAGCATGGTAAGATACAGTTATGTACAGTAGTGTGAGATACATGACATCACCCTCCCCCAAGGTCTTATTGTCTTTATAGATTCAGTCTCTCAGTCTCTCGCATGGAGCGTCTTAGTTGTGGTTCAGTTGTTTGCCTTGGTGCCTGTTTTTCTTTCGGTGTGATTGCTGGTATCTCTCCTGGATGTCTGTTTCATTTAGTATGATTGTTGGTATCTCGCCTGGGCTGTCTGTTGAGACTGCCCTTTCCTCAGATTGTTCCCTCTGTCTGTCCACCAGGTGTGGTGTGAGTTCCACATTGTAGTCTGCCTCTGGTTCTGCAGTGTTGTTGGTGAATCTACTTTTTACTTGGTCTACATGCCACTGGCAGATTTGGCCATTGTCCATTTGTACAACCAGTAGCCTGTTTCCTTCCTTGCCAGTTACTGTCCCTGTAAGCCATTTGGGACTCCTGCCATAGTTTAGCACAAACACTTTGTCCCCTATCTCATTCTACCTCCCACTCGAATTTCAGCCATGGTACTCAGCTTCCGGCGCTTTGCCTCAACAATTTCATGCATGTCTAGGAGGATTAACGAGAGCCTAGTCTTTAAGGTCCGTTTCATCAATAGTTGTGCAGAGGGAACCTCAGTCAACGAATGTGGACGAGATCTGTATGCCAGCAGCAGGCGCGACAGGCAGCTCTGCAGCATGGGACCTTGGATTTTAAGCATGCCTTGTTTAATGATCTGATCTGCACTGCTCGCTCCGCCTGGCCATTGGAGGCCGGCTTGAACGGTGCCGTCTTAATGTGATTTATACCGTGGTCAACTATAAAATCTTGAAATTCTGCACTGGTGAAGCACGGACCATTATCACTGACCAAATGTCAGGAATTCCATGCGTTGCAAACATGGTTCGAAGGCTCTCCATAGTGGTGGAGGTGGTGCTCGAGTTTAAAATGGTGCATTCGATCCACTTTGAAAATGCATCGACGACTACGAGGAACATTTTGCCCATGAATGGGCCCGCATAGTCTACGTGCACCCGCGACCACGGTTTGGTGGGCCAGGGGCTCAGGGGGGCCTCCCTGGGGGCATTACTGAGTTGGGCACAAATGGTGCACCGCCGGACGCAGAGCTCCAAGTCCGCGTCAATACCACGCCACCAGACATGGGATCTGGCTATGGCCTTCATAAGAACGATCCCCGGGTGCTTGCGGTGGAGCTCCTGGACAAACACCTCTCTGCCTCGCAAAGGCATAACTACTCGGCTGCCCCACATCAGGCAGTCTGCCTGCAGTGATAGTTCATGCATGCGCCTATGGAAAGGTTTGATCTCCTCGGGGCAAGCATCGTGAGCCTCTGCCCAGTCACCAGTTAAAAAACATCGTTTGACTAAGGATAATGTGGGGTCACTGGTCATCCAGGCTCTGATTTGGCAAGCCGTAATGAGCGAACCTGAGGACTCAAAGGCATTGATTGCCGTGACCATCTCAGTCCTGTTCGTCGGACCCTTCCGTGGTCGCCAGGGGTAGCCTGCTAAGCGTGTCAGCACAGTTGTGTGTGCCTGGTCTGTGCCTTATGGTGTAGTCGTAAGACGCCAGCATGAGTGCCCACCGTTGAATGCGCACCGAGGCGTTGGCGTTTATTGCCTTGCTCTCGGATAGCAGGGACGTGAGGGGTTTGTGGTCGGTTTCTAACGCGAACTTGGCCCCAGAAAGGTATTGGTGCATCTTTTTGACACCATACACGCACGTGAGCGCCTCCTTCTCCACCATACCGTACCCGCGCTCCGCCCACAAAGTGACCTGGAGGCATAAGCAATGTGTTGTAATTTACCCGCAACATTGACATGCTGTAAAACGCATCCCACCCCATATGCTGACGCATCACATGTAAGAACTAGCTTTTTACCTGGGTCAAAAAAAGCCAAAACACTGTTGGAACATAGAAGGTTGTGTGCCTAATTGAAGGCGCGTTCTTGGGCGTCCCCCCAAAACCAATCGCACCCCTTTCTGAGTAGCACGTGGAGAGGCTCCAGCAGCGTGCTCAAGTTCTGCATAAAGTTTCCAAAGTAATTGAGTAGCCCGAGAAAGGCGCGCAGTTCCGAGACATTCCGGGGCCTGGGTGCCAGACGAATTGCTTTGGTTTTGGATTCTTTTGGGCGGATTCCATCAGCAGCAATCCTTCTGCCCAAAAATTCAATCTCGGGCGCGAGAAACAAACACTTGGATTTCTTAACTCTTCGGCCTACCCGATCCAATCGCTTTAGTACTTCCTCCAAATTGCGGAGATGGGAGTCGGTGTCCCTACCCGTGATGAGTATGTCGTCTTGAAACACAACCGGGATGGACGTGAGCAGACTCTCCATGTTGCGCTGGAATATAGCAGCTGCTGACCTGATGCCGAATGGGCATCGATTATACATGAAAAGGCCTCGATGTTGTTGATGGTGGTGAGTAGCTTAGACTCTTCGGTCAGTTCTTGCGTCATATACGCAGATGTGAGGTCAAGTTTCGAGAAAAGTTTTCCTCCAGCCAATGTGGCAAATAAGTTCTCCGCTCTGAGCAGCGGGTATTGGTCCTGTAGGGAGACTCTGTTTATGGTAGATTTGTAATCCCCACAGATTCGTACGGATCCATCAGGCTTCATGACGGGGACGATGGGACTTGCCCAGTCACTAAATTCCACGGGTGAGATAATGCCTTCCCGCAGAAGCCGGTCCAGTTCGTGTTCAATCTTTTCCCTCATCACATAAGGCACAGCTCTAGCCTTGTGATGGACTGGTCTAGCATCCAGTGTGATGTAGATTTTAACTTTAGCCCCTTTGAAGGTGCCCACACCTGGCTGAAAGAGATGTTCAAATTGACTAAGAACTGTTGAGCAGGAGATCCGTTCCTCTGACGACATGGCGTGAACATCATCCCATTTCCAATTTAGTTTTGCCAGCCAGCTTCTCCCCAACAGTGCTGGGAGATCTCCGGGGACAATCCACAGGGAAGTCGGTTCACCATCCCTTTGTGTGTGACTGAGAGCATGGCGCTGCAAGGACTGGGACGATTTCTTTGGTATAGGTCCTTAGTTTGGTGTCGTCCCTTGTGAGTTTTGGTCTGTTGCTTCTGTGCGGCCACAGCTGTTCAAATTGTTGGACGCTCATGAGAGATTGACTCGCTTCCGTGTCCAGTTCCATGTTGACGGGTGTCCCGTTGTGTAGAATCCTCATCATTATTGGAGGCATCTTGTTGTAAGAACAGTGGCCATTGATCGTGTTGACCTGCTGTAACTCGGTGTCCCGGGCACTGTCCCCACCATCTTCTGGTCCGCTTTCCGACCCTTCCGATTCGTATACCAGCCAAGCTGCTGTTTTTCTGCACATGCGGGCCAGATGCCCTGTATAGTTGCAGTTTCTGCAAATGGCATGCTGAAATCGACACCCCCTTGATGAGTGCCTTCCCCCACATCTCCAGCACAGACCGCTTCCATTGTTTCCAAAGGATGAGCTGCATCTGGCTGATCTCTCTTGAGCTTCTCTCAGTTTGTAGTTGATTGCTCGCATTGTGGGTTGATGAGGTGTGAACAGCCGTTCATGTGGCCCTTGATGGCTTCTGGCACCACTGCCTGCTGTTGAAGGCCTGCTCTCCTGCCTTTGTGTGTGGGGGTAACGGCTCATTTCACGCTGTGAACCCCTTGTTTCGTTAGTTGTCGTACCCGCAGTATAGATCAACCTCGTTTCTTCTTCTCCTGCCAAGAATGTCTGTGCGACCAGTACTGCTGCATCTAGGGTCAAGTTCTTGGTCTCCATGAGCTTTCAGGATATGCCTGCGTGGCCTATTCCTTCAATAAAAAAATCTCTCCGTACTTCTCTCCTTAGTTCATCGGAGAACTCACATAAACTAGCCAGCCTCCGAAGTTCCGCCACAAAGTCGGGTATGCTCTGGCCCACACAGCATCTGTAGTTGTAGAACCTGTGTCTGGCCATGTGTAGGCTGCTCGCTGGCTTCAGGTGGTCTCTCACCAGTGTGCTCAACTCTTCAAACAACTTGCTTGCTGGTTTCTCGGGTGCCAGCAGGTCCTTCATTAAGGCGTATGTTTTCGAGCCACAGCTGGTCAATAGATGGGCTCTTCTCTTGTCTGCCTTATCATTGCCCAACCAGTCTTTGGTTACAAAGCTTTGCTGGAGCCTTTCTATAAAGTCCTCCCAATTATCTCCAGCATTGTATTTCACATCTGAGCCATTGGTAGCCATTCTGTGGATTCTGTGATCCCGTAAATCGTCGCCACTGTAAAGTCCTGACCCTGCAGTACAGACTTACACGAGGCACATGCTGAAGTCAAGGTCACTCAGGACTTGCACCTTTATTTCACAGCTCCCGAATGCCACACTTGCCTGAGACCTGCCTTTATATACCTGTGTGGAACAGGTATGCAGTGTCTCCTGCAAGTGCACCCCTGGTGGTAAGGTATGCTTGTGGTTACAGGTCATATCTAGTTACAGTCAGGTATTGCATAGTAAGATACAGTTATGTACAGTAGTGTGAGATACATGACAAGAATGTTGAGAGGTGCTATGATTGCTGTTTTTAGGATTCTAAAAAAAAAGGGACTAGATAATGGAGATCATGACGATCGGTTTCACCTTGCTCAGTAGCACCAGAGGACACAGCTTGTGCTTGAAGTGGGGTAAATTCAAAACTAAGCTGCTCTCTCTCTCTGAGCCCCCCCCCCCCCCCCCGCCTCCCGCCCTCGCCCCCCATCAGTCAGGGAGTGGTCAATCTATGGAACAGACTCCCTCGGGAGACAGTGGAAGCAGTTAGTATTGATTAGTTCAAATGCAAGTTCGGTACATTTCTTTCAGAAAATAACATTTTGGGATACATTAGATGAGTAATTTGAGACATGACATGAGATGAGTGCGGTATGCTTGGCAGGAAAAATGTGACTTGGATCTACCAACTCTCCATCACTGGTGTTTTCCTCATGTCATTTCTGGGCCTGTTGTAGACTAATGGATAGAGATTGATTGCTATGATTAGTCATAAACTCCATTATCATTGTATCATGCGACTTCCAGGATGGTAGATGGTGAACTAAATAAAGCTTGGTCTTTTTTCATCTAACAATTCCCATGCTCTGATGAAAACGGAAGCAACTCCTCTTCACCTAAAACCACCTACTTAGACCTCCTTGCTCCATACCCCCATCTCACCTCAAGTTCTCCTCTCAAGCTCTCATCCGTCTTGTTGCACCCCATCTCGCCTTCAATTCACACATTTTATCTTTGAAGCCAAACAACTATTAACTCAATCCTCTCCTCATTTCAACTCCTGACCAATTAGCTTCCATTTTTCAGCTGCATACTTACTCACAGCAACCTTTCGCTATTTTCAAGTTACCATCCCCACCTCATACAAGACTGCCATTATCGTACCCATCCTTAATCAACCCCAACACCATTCTTTCCAGCTACTTCTATCTCCATCCTTCATTTCCCCATCAAAGTTCTGAATGCATCATTGCGTGACTGCAATCATGGCTCTCTCATCATCATAGGTAGTCCCTCGAACGAGGATGACTTGCTTCCACAAGTTCACAGATGTTTCAATGAAGGACCCGATATTCCAGTCCTGAACTCCAGTTAAAAGGGTGGAAGATGCCTGTGCATGGATTTTTTTAACATGTGGTGACCGTTGCACATCAGCCACCACACGGGCTAAGCCTTTATCCAATGGCAAGGATTAACCAGAACGAATGGAGACCTGCTCTGCTGCATGGACCTAGTGCGCACACATATCGCAGTGTGGGCAGGTCCGTGCTACCCCTGGGCCCTCAGCTCTTCTGGGCCCCGTACCCTCATTTGCCGCACCTCTGCTATGATCACTCGCTGCTCCTCCGCCACAAATATTCACCGCACCTCCGCCACGATCTCTCACCGCTCCTACACCACAAAACACCCGCCGCACCTCTGCCACGATCTCCCACCACACATCAGCACCAAACATTTGCCGAACCTCTCCCACAATCACCCACCGAATCTCAGCCACGATCCCTCAATGCTCCTCTGTCTCGATCACTCGCCGCACCTCCGTCACGACCGTCCCACTCCTCTGCCCTCTGCTTTACCAGGGCCCCGCCGATACTCCTACCCATGCTCCAAACAGCGACTTGGGTCCTGATGATGTCACACATTTGTGTCCGCTCGTGCTGGAAGTTGTAGTGTTAAGCTCCAGCTCTTTTATGGCCTGACCTGCGGAGGTGTTCTCGCGCAGGTCGGGGGGCCACGATGTTGCAGGCTCTCTACCCCTCACTTGAGTCATAAGATCGTGGGTTTAAGCCAAACTTCAGGACGAGTGCATCGCCTGGGCTGATACTTCTGTGCAGTACTGAGGGAGTGCTACATTGTTGGAGATACAGTCTTTCATCTGAAATGTTAAATTTAGGTGCCTATTCAGGTGGATATAAAAGATCCCATAGAAAAGGGCCCGGCAATAACAGTAGCCACGGAAACACAATGTGGCAAAACAATTAAAATGGCAGCGCGCACGTTGCCAAAACAGTAGAACACAAGTTTGCAGAATGTGTTAAAACTTCACATTGTACTGGTCAGATCATAATTAGAATATGATGTTCAGTTTTAATCAGAAATAAATGTATTAAAAAATACAGGGAGAAGTATGGTCCCCAGTTAAAAGGGATCAGCTAAGAAATATTAGGAAAGCTTAAATGATGGTCTAATTAAGGAAAGCTCACTTTAGAATTATTGAAACATAGAAACATAGAAAATAGGTGCAGGAGTAGGCCATTCGGCCCTTCGAGCCTGCACCACCATTCAATAAGATCATGGCTGATCATTCACCTCAGTACCCTTTTCCTGCTTTCTATCCATACCCCTTGATCCCTTTAGCTGCAAGGGCCATATCTAACTCCCTCTTGAATATATCTAACGAACTGGCATCAACAACTCTCTGCGGTGGAGAATTCCACAGGTTAACAACTCTCTGAGTGAAGAAGTTTCTCCTCATCTCGGTCCTAAATGGCTTATCCCTTATCCTTAGACTGTGACCCCTGCTTCTGGACTTCTGCAACATCAGGAACATTCTTCCTGCAGCTAACTGTCCAGTCCCGTCAAAATTTTATATGTTTCTATGAGATCCCCTCTCATTCTTCTAAACTCCAGTGAATACAGGCCCAGTCGATCCAGTCTCTCCTCATATGTCAGTTCTGCCATCCCGGCAATAAGTCTGGTGATCCTTCGCTGCATTCCCTCAATAGTAAGAACGTCCCTCCTCAAATTAGGAGACCAAAACTGAACACAATATTCCAGGTGAGGCCTCAACAAGACCCTGTACAACTGCAGTAAGACCTCCCTGCTCCGATACTCAAATCCCCTAGCTATGAAGGCCAACATGCCATTTGCCTTCTTCACCGCCTGCTGTACCTGCATGCCAACTTTCAATGACTGATGTACCATGACACCCAAGTCTTGTTGCACCTCCCCTTTTCCTAATCTTCCACCATTCAGATAATATTCTGCCTTCATGTTTTTGACACCAAAGTGGATAACCTCACATTATATTGCATCTGCCAAGCATTTGCCCACTCACCTAACATGTCCAAGTCACCCTGCAGCCTCTTAGCATCCTCCTCACAGCTCACACCGCCACCCAGCTTAGTATTACACTCAATTCCTTCATCTAAATCATTGATGTATATTGTAAACGGCTGAGGTCCCAGCACTGAGCTCTGCGGCACCCCACTAGTCACTGCCTGCCATTCTGAAAAGGACCCGTTTATCCCAACTCTCTGCTTCCTGTCTGCCAACCAGTTCTCTATCCACGTCAATACATTACCCTCAATACCATGTGCTTTAATTTTGCACACCAATCTCTTGTGTGGGACCTTGTCAAAAGCCTTTTGAAAGTCCAAACACACCACATCCAGTAGTTCTCCCTTGTCCACTCTACTAGTCACATCCTCAAAAAATTCGAGAAGATTTGTCAAGCATGATTTCCCTTTCATAAATCCATGCTGACTTGGACCGATCCTGTCACTGCTTTCCAAATGCGCTGCCATTTCATCTTTAATAATTGATTCCAACATTTTCCCCACTACTGATGTTAGGCTAACCGGTCTATAATTATCCGTTTTCTCTCTCCCTCCTTTTATAAAAGTCATGTTACATTAGCTACCCTCCAGTCCATAGGAACTGATCCAGAGTCGATAGACTGTTGGAAAATGATCACCAATGCATCCACTATTTCTAGGGCCACTTCCTTAAGTACTCTGGGATGCAGACTATCGGCCTTCAATCCCATCAATTTCCCTAACACAATTTCCTGACTAATAAGGATTTCCTTCAGTTCCTCCTTCTCGCTAGACCCTCAGTCCCCTAGTATTTCCGGAAGGTTATTTTTGTCTTCCATCGTGAAGACAGAACCAAAGTATTTGTTCAATTGGTCTGCCATTTCTTTGTTCCCCATTATAAATTCACCTGATTCTGACTGCAAGGGACCTACGTTTATCTTCACTTATCTTTTTCTCTTCACATATCTATAGAAGCTTTTTCAGCCAGTTTTTATGTTCCCAGCAAGCTTCCTCTCATACTCTATTTTCCCCCTCCTAATTAAACACTTTGTCCTCCTCTGCTGAATTCTAAATTTCTCCTAGTCCTCAGGTTTGCGGCTTTTTCTGGCCAATGTATATGCCTCTTCCTTGGATTTAACACTATCCTTAATTTCCCTTGTTAGCCACCGTTGAGCCACCTTCCCCATTTTATTTTTATACCAGACAGGGATGTACAATTGTTGAAGTTCATCCATGTGATCTTTAAATGTTTGCCATTGCCTATCCACCTTCAACCCTTTAAGTATCATTTGCCAGTCTATTCTAGCCAATTCACGTCTCATACCACCGATGTTACCTTTCCTTAAGTTCAGTTCCCTAGTCTCTGAATTAACTGTGTCACTCGCCATCTTAATAAAGAATTCTACCATATTATATCACTCTTCCCCAAGGGGCCTCGCACAACAAGATTGCTAATTAGTCCTTTCTCATTACATATCACCCAGTCTAGGATGGCCAGCCCTCTAATTGGTTCCTCGACATATTGGTCTAGAAAACCATCCCTAATACACTCCAGAAAATCCTCCTCCACTGTATTGCTACCAGTTTGGTTAGCCCAATCTATATGTAGATTAAAGTCGCCCATAACTGCTGTACTTTTATTGCATGCATCCCTAATTTCTTCTTTGATGCTGTCCCCAACCTCACTACTACTGTTTGGTGGTCTGTACACAACTCCCATTAGCTTTTTCTGCCCTTTGGTATTCCGCAGCTGTACCCATACAGATTCCACATCATCCAAGCTAATGTCCTTCCTTACTATTGCGTTAATTTCCTCTTTAACCAGCAACTCTACCCCACCTCCTTTTCCTTTCTGTCTATCCTTCCTGAATGTTGAATACCCCTGGATGTTGAATTCCCAGTCTTGGTCACCCTGGAGCCATGTCTCTGTAATCCAAATTATATCATATTTGTTAATAGCTGCCTGCGCAGTTAACTCATCTACCTTATTACGAATACTCCTCACATTGAAGTAGTACAATGTCCAGGACTTTCATCCAAATAGGAAGCTGTACACTTTCAACGTTGTTGTCAGCTTAGTCCCAAGCTTTTTCCTAACATAATTTTTCAATCTTTCAGGAGCCTAGTTAGTTGACCATGTCAAAAGCCTTCTTCCAGTCAATGAAGATCATGTAGAGATCTTTAAGCTGTTCCACACTTTTCTCTTATAACTACGAAGTGAAGAAAATCATGTCAGTCTTGTTGCAGTTTACTCTGAGGCACGTTGGATCTTTGGAAGGACTGAGTTGACAACATTTTCAAACAGGTAATTGAGAAGCACTCTTGCAAGAACTTTGCCAGCTACCAAAATTTCACAATAATTGCATGCTTATTGCTCCCGTCTACTTCTAGATGATATTTGATTTTTCTTACAATTAAAATTCTATTCATTACACTGTATCTTGAAATTCATTTCTGTTTAAATTGAATCAGATATGTCAATTAATCCTGTGGAAAATGTGTTGGTCATTTACATGAATCCTGATGTGCCAAATTCCAAGAATGAGTGCTATGAGAAGAAGAACTTAGAACTTCTGAAGAGTTTTTTTTGATGTAAGACATTACCAACCTGATATTCCAATTTATTTAAAAGCTAAAAAATGTACATTATAGATTTCCACAGCAAAATCTTAAACCTGTTCTTGACTAATGTGTTTACAATTTCACTACAGCTAATGCACAGAGAATCTTGTCACCTTACCCTCCGCACACCCCCCCCCCCCCCCAACACCCTGCTCAGCCCCATGTGAGTAGCTGGGTCATACAGATCAAAACGGACAAAAGTCTGAACCCCCGTCTGTGCTGAGTTAGCTGTTCTCAGCAAAGGCAATGGTTGGGGCACTCATCATCACAGGCAGTCCCTTGAACGAGGATGACTTACTCCACAAGTGTTCACAGATGTTTCAATGAAGGACCTGATGTTCCAGTCCTGAACTCCAATTGAGGGGGTGGATGATGCCTGTGCGTGGATTTTTTTAATGTGTGGTGGCCGTTGCACATCAGTCACCACATGGGCTCGACAGAGCTAGGTCTTGGTCCAGTGGCAAGGGTTGAACCAACACAACTGGAGACCTGCTCTGCTGCACGGACCTAATGCGCACACATATCGCAGTGTGAGCTGGCCTGTGCTGCCCCAGGGCCTTCTCCTCTTCTGGGCCCCCATACCCTCATTCGCCGCACCTTCGCCCACAATGTTCCAGGGCCCGGCGCTCCAGCTCCATTTATAGACCCAACCTGCGGTGGTGTTCTCACACAGGTCGGGGCAACCCACAATGTTCCAGGGCCCGGCGATTAATGAGAGAAGGGGAGGGGGGTGTTGGTCAGATCACTGCCTTTAATTAACACGGTGGGGGAGGCATCTGATCAGTGTTTTAATCAACCATGGCAAGTCTGTGATTCCCCACCTTGGTTCTGGACATTAAGTCTGGTAGGATTCTAAACTAAATATTCGGGGGGAGGTGATAGAGTATTCAAACAGGCTCATTTAGACAGGCTTTGAAAATTCACAGACCCCCAAGTCAAAGCTACTACATGCTGCTCAGCATGTTGCATTAACTCATCAATCAACTTGACATTTTAGGACCTTGGGTAGCGAGCCAATTAAAAGGTTAAAAGACTATTAATTGGGCCAATAAGATCAAAGAAGGCGAGTTCTTTTCTGTAAATTGAACCCGGTATAAATACAGCCATTTTGACCATGTGGTCCCAGTAAGACAAAGGAACTGGCAATCAGCCAGCAGCTTGTTGCTCTCTGCCAAAAATAAAGAAGTTAAAACGACCATCGGAGTTCGTATTTCATTGGAAATTAAGAAATCTAACAATTTTGGTGTCACGAGCACGATCGCTGAGGAAAGAAACTGAATTTTGGACATCGGACCTACATATTGAGGTAAGGACACCTCTTTTTAAAAGTCCTCAGTCAAAAGTCTAAATTCGCCTCTCCTTCTATGCGATTCCGAAAGCCTCCGGTTTGCGAACCCTCCGGTTGGTAGTCGGCTCGAGATCCCATAGACGTCAAAACTTCGGCGGTGTGTTAGTTAATTAATCACCGACCTATTGATCGGCTAGAAAGCCTACGACTCGAGACCCCAGTAAAGAAATTATGGCAGCAGGAGATAAGAGCAAAGAATTGCCTGCAACTGTTAAAGGTGGGCAAGCACCACCTGAAGTTTCGCTAGATTTAATTCTCGAACAGTTGAAAGAATACATAGAGCAACAATTCAATTTATCTAAAACCTGTATTAAGATCGAACAAAAGTACGGAACCTCCAAAGGACAATGGTCCTTGGACGAGATTAAAAGGGTCTGGGGAAAAACGACCCGTATGAAAAATAAAGAGCGAACTAGATGGTCCCTAGCAGTTATGGGAAAGATCCGAAACCAGAATGAAATTACAATGCGTTCCCAACATGATCGAGAACTGACCAGTACAAAGGATCAATTGCAAGCAGTTTGTGCGCAGCTGCGACAGAAAAAGCTTGAACTTGAAAAGCTGGAAGCGGAAGTTAAAGGTGAAATTAAAGAATGGAAAAAATCATTGGTTCAAGAGATAGTAATAGGAAAAGGAAAATGTATTGATCAATTCCCAGAGTACCCATGTTTGGATAAATTAAAAGCGCAAACCCGAAGACACGACCGAGGAATAGATACGGATTCTGAATCCTCCGACAATACAGTGTCGGAGGATGACAAATTAGGGGTGCGTTTTGCCCCATTTAAAAAAAAAGACGAGTTGTAGTCAAATCAGAAGAGACTGCGGATGAAGGCGGAACCAAAAAAACAAAGAGAAGGGTGTACGAAGAATACTTAGTTCATGCTCTGGCAGACCCAGAGAAAATTGATAAATGGTCCAAGGAATTGCCCAATCCAAAGATAGGGGGAGTAAAAACGTGGGACCAATTGGACCGCTTAAGAAATATATATCAACTTTATCCCTGGGACGGAGTGCAAATTTTGACCATAATGGTGCCAAAAACACAGGGAAGAAAATTGCACGACAAGGTAGATGAAGCTTTTGGGCAGAATGAGCAAGAATTAGACGCAGGATGGGAGGCGATTAAACACTGGCTGCAAGCCTTCAGTCCAGCTAAGACAGACTGGGGAAAAATTGCAGCCTGCCAACAGAAAGGAACAGAGGAGGTCCTGGAGTATGACGAGCGGTTTAGATGCACGTGGCTAGAACATTCGGGTATGAATAATACGGATGAGGAAATGGATGAACAAGTGTTTGGACCCCTGAAAGCAGCTTTCGTGGCAGGTCTAAAGCCAGAACTGTCCAAAATGCTTAAGGTAGTGTTACCGAACTGGGAAGGTAGAGGAACTACCTTTGCAGCATTGGTGGATCAATGTAACCAATTAAACCAATTAGATCGGGATATGGGAGCTAAAGTCCGAGCTGTACAGGCTATGGGATGGAAATCCCAGGATTCCGATAAACAGTTATTAGGAAAATTACCCGGAAAATGTCATTATTGTGGGAAAGAAGGTCACTAGGCCAAGACGTGCAGGACAAAACAGCAAGGTCGTGGCTGGGGAAGAGGACGCAGCCAGGGATACAATTCAGCCAACAAGCCAGGCTTGTCACAAGATAACGACCTCATAGAAGCATTTAAGCGACTGACAATACAACAACAGAAGGAGTTACTTGGGATAGCAAAAAACGATTAGAGCCCACCCTGGCCCCCCTCCTCGCACTAATACAACAAAGGGGAGATGGGCTATATATAACTGTGAGGGTGGGCGATAAGGATGTGGACTGTCTTTGAGACACACGGGCGGAATTAACATGCTTACCCCGACAATAGGGAGACTTTTTGCCGTTGGATGGTAGGGCACGTACAGCCTATGGAGTTTGAGGCCATAAAATGGAAATTAAAAGGACAACACCCATACTTATAGGGCTGGGTCCACATGAACAAACCACGCCGGTCTGGATAGGCCCAGTAGATCAACCCCTTTTGGGAATGGACGTTCTAATCCAAGTAGATTCATCGTTGCATTTTGAGGATGGTCGGGTGACATGGTCAATTAGAACTTTGAAGAAAGAAGAATTGAAGGAACACCCAATATGGGCTGAAGATAAGAACGATTGTGGCCTACTCCAGATGGAGCCTGCGTCATTTACAGGGACCAAGCCTCCATGTACTAAACAGTATCCCATCAGTCCAACTGCCATCGCGGGAATCTTACCGGTTATTCAGCAATTGGAGAAACAAGGGGTGCTTATTAAAACGCATAGCTCCTCCAATAGCCCCGTGTGGCCGGTACAGAAATCTAATGAGACTTGGCATTTGACTGTCGATTATAGGAAAGCTAACCAATGTCTTGATCAAAAAGCTCCTTTGGTCGCAGATCCTTCCACCATTTTTAATGCCCTCAAGCCGGAACATAAATATTTCTCGGTTATAGATATGGCCAACGGATTTTGGTCGGTGCCTCTGGCACCGGAGGTTCGACAGTGGTTTGCTTTCACAGTCCAAGGACAACAGTATACTTGGACCCGGTTACCACAGGGTTTCCACAACAGCCCTACGGTATTCCACATGGCTTTACAAAGCCATTTGCGAGAATTACCTCCCCTGTCATCCACAGTCATCCAGTATGTAGACGATATCTTGCTAGCTTCAAACACGGAGGAACAGCATGAACAAGATTTACGAGCTTTGCTGGACCACCTTCGGCTGAAAGGACATAAAGCCAGCATCGACAAAGCACAAATATCCCAAGAAGAGGTTGTATACCTGGGACAAAAGATTTCACAAGGAAAGAGAGAACTTACCCAGGATAGAACTGCAGCCATTCGGGCTGCTAAAAAAAACCACCACTATTCAGGAACTAAGGTCTTTTTTGGGATTGTGTAACTTTAACAGAAATTGGAGTGACTCCTTCACACAGCTTGCTAAGCCATTGAATGATATTTTAAAGGGGAAACGTGCCTCTAAAGAAGCCATCACCCTCACTAAGGAACGCAAGAGGCCTTCCTGAGTTTGAAAAAGGCTTTGTGTTCGGCACCGGCTCTGGGAATCCCCGACAGTGGTAAGCCATTTACCCTATTTGTCCATGAGAAAGAAAGATATATGACAGCTATACTGACACAAGAACATGGGGATTGGCAAAGACCTATTGGCTATTATTCGGCAAAACTGGATGCGGTAGCCCTCGGATGAGGAAGTTGCCTAAGGGCCATGGAAGCTACATGTCGAGCGGTAATGATCACTACGGGTCTAGTCCTCGGCCAAAAGCTGATTGTCAAGTGTTCCCACACCATACACGCTTTGCTGTCTATGAATAGAATGTCTCAGGCAGCAAGATGGACCCGCTGGACAGCAGTTTTGGAAGCTCCTAATCTCCATATCGTCCGGGCTAGCCCGGTTAATTCCGCAACTATGTTCCCGATGTCAGAATCGAGGGAGCAAGAGGGGGGAGAATGTGAAGAGCATGACTGCGTGGAGATTTTAAAAGAAGCAGCCTTAGCAGCAGAGGAGCCTCTACACAACCCAGACTTCATCCTGTTTACAGATGGTTCCTCCTTTGTTGACAATGGTACCAGAAAAGCAGGATGGGCAGTTACAACCTTATATGAGGTAGTGGCAAAAGGATGTTTACCCTCAGGAACGTCAGCACAACAGGCCGAGTTACGGGCCCTGTCAGAAGCATGTCGAATAGCAGAAGGACAGACAGCTAATGCCTACACAGATTCGCGTTATGCTTTTGGAGTCACTCACGACTTTGGTATGTTATGGCGGAAAAGAGGATTCCTCACTGCTGCTGATACACCTATCTGAAATGGAAAAGAAGTCCGAGACTTACTGGAGGCCATACAATTGCCTCAGGAAGTGTCCATCCTGAAGTGTAAGGCCCATACCAAGGAAAATACCACAGAAGCACAGGGAAATGCCCGAGCCGACCAGACAGCTAAAGATGCCGCCTCACAGCGCGTTCCTCCAGAAGAACCAACACAGATGTGCAGATTGAAAGCACTCATTACATTCCCCGATGGGGAGTCCCGAATAGCATTGACTCAGATCAGGGAACACACTTCACAGGTGCTGTCTGCCAAGAAGTCTGTAGGTTACTGAACACTACGTGGGATTTACACTGTCCTTATCATCCACAATCATCAGGACAAGTAGAACGAATGAATCGAACTTTGAAACAACGGCTTGCCAAATATCACCAAGAAGGAACACCATGGCCCCAGGCACTACCAATAGTGCTATGTAGCATTAGGGCAACCCCGAACAGAACTACAAGTCTAAACCCATTTGAAATTATAACAGGAAGACCCATGTCGCTGCCAGGAACTATCGATTTACGGAAAGCTGATGTTCACTTAATGAGTGACACTTTGTTATCATACTGTCAGAACTTAACCAATGCTATTAGTTCTGTTTCCCGACAGGTATCGGCAGCTTGGGGTAATCCACCCAAAGGAGGACATGACATCATCCCGGGAGTCTGGGTCTATGTGAAAAAGTTGCATAAAGAACCTTTGGGTGCCAAGTGGGAGGGACCTTATCAAGTGTTATTGACCACCCAGGCAGCTGTTAAAGTCCAAGGAAAGAATGCCTGGATTCATGCTTCACACGATAAACGAGCACCCGTAACTGAAGCTGAAATCTAATAAGGACAATTACTTTTTGCGAAAATGTATAAATTTACTGTATTATTGATTGTAGGTATTCTTGGCATAGGCCTACTTCTTACTAGCCGACCTTCTGCACCAAAGGGTAATAGTAGGGTAGCAAGGGAATTACATGTAAATATCTTTTTATATATGTCATACATTTATGCCAAACAAGGTAACATTTCTAGTTGTTGGGTTTGTGCGCATATTCCTATTCACTCAAAGGGAAGGATTCCCTTGAGGCCAATTTCCTTGAATATCGCGGAAATGGCTGAGTGGATAATTAATCAAAATAAAACAGGCAATGCGTTTCAGGATACGGAAAACTGGGCATGTAAATAGAAGTCAGCAGGTTACAATCTGACTACCTTTGAAGGGGGATACTAACCGTGCTACAATAATTCCAAACGGCCCCCATTTTTTGTTATCACTAATACAACGAGAATAGGAAGACCGGGGGAATCGGTTTGTCTGATTAGAAACATCAAAGGAGGCCAAAATATGGGGTATAGTAACTGCTCCCGGAATTATAATATAATCAAGCCACGGAACCGTCCAAACTGGGCTGATGTGGGAATTTTTAACGTAACGCGGATTCTGAATAAAACAGATGGAAAAGCCTGGACAGGCCCCGGAATGTTGTTGACAAAGAAACAGCTAACATTCATTGCATATAATGGCACCTATTGGGTGTGTGGCCACAAGGCCTACCCTTGGCTGCTCCAGAATTGGATGGGATCCTGCTATTTAGCCTACATTGTGCCTTATATGTATCATATAAAGTCAGTGTCGGAACATTTACACCGGCCTAAGAGAGCTATCACAGAAACAGAGAGGTTCTTTGCCATTCTGATCTACGGGTATGGGACCGCCAAACTGGCAAGGGAATCCATTAACATGACATCCATTGTGGAACGAGTAGCCAATGATACCTCAGAGGTCCTAGTTAAAATCAATGCAGAAATGGTAGCAATCCGCACAGTAGCCCTACAGAATAGACTGGCCCTTGATTACATCCTGGCTGAAAAGGGAGGTACTTGCACCCTACTCGGAACTGAGTGTTGCACATATATCCCAGATAGCTCCGAAGAAATTACCCACTTAGCAGAGCATATCCAAAAGGAGGTCGAAAAACTTAAGCAACCCCCATCATTCACTTTGTGGAGCGGAGCCATTGAATGGCTAGGTTCAATAGGAACTTCATTGGTGGAAGGTTTAATTCTATTTGTTGTAATTGTTTTACTTTTATATTGTTTGTTTATGTTGATTAAATGTTGTTGCGACCAGGCGGCTGTAGCTGCTGTCCCGCAGGTGAGACACCTTGCAGGTCCCAGCAGACCATCTGTACGTGGCACAGGGGTATGTTATGCTTAAGGGAAGGTTGTTTACTGGTTGAATTAAGATATTGATTTGGATTAAATTGGAATAAGGTTAATTAACCTACTAAAACCAGACTTCCATTGTGGCCACGATGGAACTCGGATTGGTGTAAATTTGTGTGGAAGCTACTAGTCCGGACATGTGGCGAAACACATCAACAAATTTTAGAAGGAAACTCTATTAACATGTATGAAATTATTTTGTAGCATGTTTAACCAGTGATACCTGAAGTTTTATGATTCAGTTTGTGAAAGAATCAAAGAGGGGATTGATAGAGTATTCAAACAGGCTCATTTAGACAGGCTTTGAAAATTCACAGACCCCCAAGTCAAAGCTACTACATGCTGCTCAGCATGTTGCATTAACTCATCAATCAACTTGACATTTTATGACCTTGGGTAGCGAGCCAATTAAAAGGTTAAAAGACTATTAATTGAGCCAATAAGGTCAAAGAAGGTGAGTTCTTTTCTGTAAATTGAACCCGGTATAAATACAGCCATTTTGACCATGTGGTCCCAGTAAGACAAAGGAACTGGCAATCAGCCAGCAGCTTGTTGCTCTCTGCCAAAAATAAAGAAGTTAAAACTACCATTGGAAATTAAGAGATCTAACAGGAGGATTCAGGTGAGGGTAAATTTAAAAAGTCAAAGAAAAAGGAGAAGGCAATAGTACAGGGTAGCGATAGGGTTAATGGTAACCAGAGTGTGACAGGAAGGGACAGAGCATATAAACATAAGTGTGCACCAGAAAGTAGGATCAGAGTAGGGAAACATTTTTTTTTAAAGAAAATGAAAAGCTCTTTATCTGAATGCATGCAGCATTCATAACAAGATAGATGAGTTGACGGCACAAATAGACATAAATGGGTATGATCGAATAGCCATTCCAGAGTTGTGGTTACAAGGTGACCAAGGCTGGGAACTGAATATTGAGGGATATTTGACATTTCGGAAAGGAAAAAGTGGTGGAGTAGCTCTGTTAATAAAGGATGAGATCAGTGCAGTAGTGAGAAATTATATTGGCTCAGAAGATCAAGATGTATTTGGATTTCCAGAAGGCATTCGATAAGGTGCCACATAACAGGTTACTGTGCAAGATAAGAGCTCACAGGGTTGGGGGTAATATATTAGCATGGAATAGAGGATTGGCTAGCTAACAGAAAACAGAGAGTTGGGATAAATGGGTCATTTTCAGTTTGGCAAATTAACGAGCTGGATGCCACAGGTCTCAGTGCTGGGGCCTCAACTATTTACAATCTATATTAATGGCTTGGATGAAGGGAGCAAGTGTAATGTAGCCAAATTTGCTACAAAAATAGGTGGGAAAGCAATTGTGAAGAGGACACAAAGGGATATGGATAGATTAGTGAATGGGCAAAAAATTGGCAGATGAAGTATAATGTGGGAAAATGTGATGGTTATCCATTTTGGTAGGAAGAATAAAAAAGCAAATTATTATTTAAATGAAGATACACTATAAAATGCTGAGGTACGGAGGGTTCTGTGTGTCCTTGTACATGAAGCACAAAAAGTTAGCATGCAGGTACAGCAAGTAATTAGGAAGTCAAATGGAATGTTGGCATTTATTGCAAGGGGGATGGAGTATAAAAATAGGGAAGTCTTGCTACAACTGTTGGTAAGACCACACCTGGAGTACTGCGTACAATTTTAGTCTCTTTATTTATATACTTGCATTGGAGGCTGTTCAGAGAAGGTTCACTAAGTTGATTGCTGAGATTAAAGGGTTGTCTTATGAAGAAAGGTTGGGCCTATACTCATTGGAGTTTAGAAGAATGAGAAGTGAGCTTATTGAAATGCATAAGATTATGAGGGGGCTTGACAGGGTCGATGCAGAGAGTATGATTCCCCTCATGGGGGAATCTAGAACTAGGGGGCATAGTTTCAGAATAAGGGGTCACCCATTTAAAACAGAAATGAGGACTGATTTCTTCTCTCAGAGGGTTGTGAATCTTTGAAATTCTCTACCTTAAAGAGCTGTTGAGGCTGGGTCATTGAATATATTTAAGCTGGAGATAGACAGATTTTTGAACAATCGGTGAATCAAGGGTTACGTGGATCAGGCAGGAAAGTGGAGTTGAGGCCAAGATCAAATCAGCCATGATCTTATTGAATGCCGGAGCAGGCTCAAGGAGCCAAATAACCTAATCCTGCTCTTATTTCTTATGTTCTTATTATTACACCTAATCATTATTACTTTCTTATACCTAATCATTATCGACTCCATCCCGCAGCATGCTACCCGCCACCATCTCAGCAAAACCCCAGCCCTGCATGAGGTAGACAAGGCATCAGGAGCAGATGGAATCCCCACCGAGGCACTAAAGTATGGTGGAGAAGCACTATTGACATGAATGCATGACCTCATCTCTCTTATCTGGAAGGAGGAGAGCATGCCAGGAGATCTCAGAGGTAATCATGACTATCTTCAAAAAAGGGAACAAGTCCGACTGCGGTAACTACAGAGGAATCTCCCTGCTGTCGGCCACTGGGAAAGTCATCGCAAGACTCCTCCTCAATCGTCTTCTCCATGTGGCTGAAGAGCTCCTCCCAGAGTCACAATGCAGATTTCGCCCACTAAGGAGTACAACGGATATGATCTTCGCTGCGCGACAACTACAAGAGAAATGCAGGGGACAGTATCCACCCTTGACCTCACAAAGGCCTTTGACACTCAACCTTGAGGGACTATGGAGCATCATCCTCTGTTTCGGCTGCCCCCAAAAGTTTGTCACCATCCTCTGCCTGCTCCACGATGACATGCAAGCTGTGATCCTGACCAATGGATCCACCACAGACCCAATCCCAGTCCGGACCGGGGTCAAGCAGGGCTGCGTCATCGCACCAACGCGCTTCTCGATCTTCCTTGCTGCAATGCTACATCTCACTTTCAACAAGTTTCCCGTTGGAGTGGAACTAAACTATAGAACCAATGGGAACCTGTTCAACCTCCAGGCATGATGCAAGGTCATCCCATCCTCTGTCATCGGACTACAGTATGCAGACGACGCATCTGTGCACACTCAGAGGCTCAGCGGAGGTCGCAGCAGAGCAGGTCGGGAGCAGCGAAGCCCATAAAAGGGGCCCAGAAGGCGGGCGAAGCAGTGGTGGTCACAGTGGAGCAGGTCGGGAGCAGCGAGGCCCATAAAAGAGGCCCAGCAAGTGGGAGAAGCAGCGGAGTAGGTAAGGAGCAGCGAAGCCCATAAAAGGGGCCCAGAAGGCGGGAGAAGCAACGCAGGTCACAGCAAAGCAGATTGGGAGCAGCGAGGCCCATAAAAGGGGTCTAGAAGGTGGGAGAAGCCAGCTTGTGCAAGGGCAGAAGGTAAACAAAGAAGCAAAAATAAATCGAAGTGTGACATCACAGCCAAGCGGGTAAGTGATTGGCTGGTGGATTGGTGAGTATTTAATTTTTTTCTTTTTCTTTTTCTTTTCTTATCAGTAAGAAACCTTTGGCGCTGTTACCAATTAGGTTAATTTAAGGGTTAAGTCATGGCAGGAGAGCCCAGACCTGTGTCATGCTCCTTCTGTGCTATGTGGGAAGTCAGGGAGGCTTCCAGTGTCCCTGACAACTACATGTGCAGGAAGTGTATCTAGCTGCAGCTCCTGACAGACCGCATTGCGGCACTGGAGCTGCGGATGGATTCGCTGTGGAGCATCCGCGATGCTGAGGATGTCACGAGTAGCACATTTAGTGAGTTGGTCACATAACAGGTAAAAGTTACACAGCCAGATAGGGAATGGTTGACCATCAGGCAGAGCAGTGGACGGAAGGTAGTGCAGGGGTCCCCTGCGGTCATCTCCTTCCAAAACAGATACACCACCTTGGGCACTGTTGGGGGAGATGGCTCATCAGGGGAAGGCAGCAGCAGCCAAGTCCATGGCACCAGGGGTGGCTCTGTTGCACAGGAGGGCAGGAAAAAGAGTGGCAGAGCTATACTGATAGGGGATTCTATTGTAAGGGGAATAGACAGGCATTTCTGCGGCCGCAAACGCGACTCCAGGATGGTATGTTGCCTCCCTGGTGCAAGGCTGCAGCGCATTCTGGAGGGGGAGGGTGAACAGCCAGCTATCATGGTACATATAGCTACCAACGATATAGGTAAAAAATGGGATGAGGTCCTACAAGCTGAATTTAGGGAGCTAGGAGTTAAATTAAAAAGTAAGACCTCAAAGGTAGTAATCTCAGGATTGCTACCAGTGCCACGTGCGAGTCAGAGTAGGAATTGTAGGATAGCTCAGATGAATACGTGGCTTGAGGAATGGTGCAAGGGGGAGGGATTCAAATTTCTGGGACATTGGAACCGGTTCTGGGGGAGGTGGGACCAGTACAAACGTGATGGTCTGCACCTGGGCAGGACCAGAACCGATGTCCTTGGCAGAGTGTTTGCTAGAGCTGTTGGGAAGGGTTTAAACTAAAATGGCAGGGGGATGGGAATCTATGCAGGGAGACAGAGGGAAGTAAAAAGGGGGCAGAGCAAAAGGTGGAAAGGAAATAAGGAAAAGTGCAGGGCGGAGAAATCAAGGGCAAAAATCAAAAAGGGCCACATTACAATATAATTCTAAAAGGATAAAGAGTGTTAAAAAAACAAGCCTGAAGGCTCTGAGTGTCGATGCGAGGAGCATTCATAATGAGGTGGATGAATTGACTGCACAGATAACTGTTAACAGATATGATGTAATTGGGATTACAGAGACATGGCTCCAAGGTAACCAAGGCTGGGAACTCAATATCCAGGGGTATTCAATATTCAGGGAGGACAGACAGGAAGGAAAAGGAGGTGGGGTAGCGTTACTGGTGAAAGAGGAGATTAACACAATAGTAAGGAAGAACATTAGCTTGGATGATGTGGAATCTATATGGGTAGAGCTGCAAAACACCAAAGGGCAGAAAACGCTAGTGGGAGTTTTGTACAGACCAACAAACAGTAGTAGGGAGGTTGGGGATGGCATCTAATAGGAAATTAGGGACGCGTGCAAATAGGGGTACAGCAGTTATCATGGGTGACTTTAATCTACATATAGATTGGGCTAACCAAACTGGTAGCAATACTGTGGAGGAGGATTTCCTGGAGTGTATGAGGGATGGTTTTCTAGACCAATATGTCGAGGAACCAACTAGAGAGCAGGCCATCTTAGACTGGGTCTTATGTAACGAGAGACGATTAATTAGCAATCTGGTCGTGCGGAGCCTCTTGGGGAAGAGTGACCATAATATGGTAGAATTCTTCATTAAAATGGAGAGTGACACAGTTAATTCAGAGACTAGGGTCCTGAACTTAAAGAAAGGAAACTTCGACGGTATGAGACGTGAATTGGCTAGGATAGACTGGAGAATGATACTTAAAGGGTTGAAGGTGGATAGGCAATGGCAGACATTTAAATATCACATGGATGAACTACAACAATTGTACATCCCTGTGTGGCGTAAGAATAAAAAAGGGAAGGTGGCTCAACCGTGGCTAACAAGGGAAATTAGGGAAAGTGTTAAATCCAAGGAAGAAGATATATAAATTGGCCAGAAAAGGCAGCAAACCTGAGGACTGGAATAAATTTAGAATTCAGCAGAGGAGGGCTAAGGGTTTAATTAGGAGGGGGAAAATAGAGTATGCGAGTAAGCTTGCAGGGAACATAAAAACTGACTGCAAAAGCTTCTATAGATATGTGACGAGAAAAAGATTAGTGAAGACTAATGTAGGTCCCTTGCAGTCAGAATCAGGTGAATTCATAATGGGGAACAAGGAAATGGCAGACCAATTGAACAAGTACTTTGGTTCTGTCTTCACCAAGGAAGACACGAATAACCTTCCGAAAATACTAGGGGACCGAGGGTCTAGCGAGAAGGGGGAACTGAGGGAAATCCTTATTAGTCAGGAAATTGTGTTAGGGAAATTGAAGGGGGTGAAGGCTGATAAATCCCCAGGGCCTGATAGTCTGCATCCCAGAGTACTTAAGGAAGTGGCCCTAGAAATAGTAAATGCATTGGTGGTCATTTTCCAACATTCCATGGACTCTGGTTCAGTTCCTATGGATTGGCGGGTAGCTAATGTAACCCCACTTTTTAAAAAAGGAGGGAGAGAAAACAGGGAATTATAGACCGATTAGTCTGACATCGGTGGTGGGGAAAATGCTGAAATCAATTATTAAAGGTGTAATAGCAGCGCATTTGGAAGGCAGTGACAGGATCGGTCCAAGTCAGCATGGATTTATGAAAGTGACATTTTTATATATGTAAACCTGTAAATACCTTGTGTAGCCACCAGAGGGCTCATCCCCTGGAGTCCCAAGGGATCCCACAATACCTTGGGAGCACATGTACTTAAGGCAGCCTCACAGGCTGGAGAGGCACTCTGGAGACCTGTAATAAAAGACTACGGTCGCACTTTAATTTGAGCTCACAGTGTCTAGTCAGACTCTTTATTCATACTTAACTGGTGATGAGATACAGATGATGAACCCAACGATGCAGAGAATAGTGGGCATCCTGGAGAAATTTTCGGAGGGAGATGATTGGGAAACCTTCGTGGAGCGACTCGACCAATACTTCGTGGCCAACGAGCTGGAAGGAGAAGCAAATGCTGCCAAACGAAGGGCGATTCTCCTCACCGTCTGCGGGGCACCAACGTATGCCCTCATGAAAAATCTGCTTGCTCCAGTGAAACCCACAGAGAAATCATACGATGATTTGTGCACACCGGTTCGGGAGCATCTGAACCCGAACGAATTTGAAGGACATTTGGAGCACATGCTCAGGGACTTTTTCATACTTGGCATTGGCCATGAAGTGATACTTCGCAAACTTTTGACTGTAGAGACCCCAACCTTGAGTGAGGCCATAGCGATAGCCCAGGTGTTCATTGCCATCAGTAACAATACTAAGCAAATCTCTCAACACATGAGTGCTGCTACAAGTACTGTGAACAAAGTGATGTTGTTTTCAAATTGCAATGTACAGGGTAGGCCCACTTGCCTGCAGATGCACGTCCGCAGATGTCTCAAAGTCCACCATCAAGGGTGATGAATGCAAGGTCCTTAACACCTTGTTGGCGCTCCGGGGGTGATCATAGTTTCCATTCATGCCGCTTCAAAGGGTACGATTGCAAGGGCTGTGGAACAATGGAACACCTCCACCGTATGTGCAGGCGAGCTGCAAACCCTGCTAATCCTGCAAGCCACCATGTTGCAGAGGAGGACAGATCCATGGTGGATCACGACGAACCAGAGCCTCAGACTGAGGAGGCAGAGGTATATGGGGTGCGCACATTTACTACAAAGTGTCCCCCGATAATGCTGAAGGTTGAATTAAATGGACTCCCAGTGTCAATGGAGCTGGACACGGGCGCGAGCCAGTCCATTATGTGCAAAAAGACGTTCGATAAATTGTCACGGCCAGTCCTGACTCCCATTCGCACTAAACTGAGAACTTACACAAAGAAACTGATTCCTGTAATCGGCAGTGCTACTGTAAAGGTCTCCTATGATGGAGCAATGCACAAGCTACCACTGGGTGGTACCGGGTGATGGTCCCATGCTGCTCGGCAGGAGCTGGCTGGGAAAGATACGCTGGAACTGGGACGATGTCCAAGCGCTCTTGTCCGTTGACGACACTTTGTGTGCCCAAGTCTTAAACAAGTTCCCCTCGCTGTTCGAACCAGGCATCGGGGAGTTCCAAGGAGCAAAAGTGCAGATCCACCTAATTCCGGGTGCATGACCCATCCATCACAAGGCGAGAGCAGTACCATACATGATGAGAGAGAGAGGATGGAGATCAAGCTGGACCGGCTGCAACGAGAGGGCATTATTTCGCTGATCGAATTCAACGAGTGGGCCAGTCCGATTGTCCCAGTCCTCAAGGGAGACGGCACCATCAGAATTTGTGGTGATTACAAAGTAACTATCAATCATTTCTCACTGCAGGATCAATACCCACTAGCAAAGGCAGATGACCTTTTTGCGAAGCTGGCGGGAGGAAAGACGTTCACGAAGCTGGACTTGACCTCAGCCTACATGATGCAGGAGCTGGAGGAATCATCAAAGGGCCTCACCTGCATCAACATGCACAAAGGTCTTTTTGTTTACAACAGCTGCCTGTTTTGGATTCGATCAGCCGTGGCGATATTCCAGAGAAACATGGAAAGCTTACTGAAGTAGGCCCATGCACGGTAGTCTTCCAGGATGACATCTTGGTTACAGGTCGGCATCTGCAGAACCTGGAAAAGGTTCTTAGTCGACTCAACCGCGTGGGGCTCAGGTTAAAACACTCGAAGTGCATTTTCCTGGTGCCTGAAGTGGAGTTCCAAGGGAGAAGAATCGCGACGGACAGCATCAGGCCCACCGATTCGAAGATGGAGGCAATTGAGAACGCACCGAGGCCACATTTCTAGGACTCCTAAACTACTTTGGTAAATTCTTACCGGGTCTCAGCACACTGTTAGAACCACTGCACGCCTTACTGCATAAAGGAGATGAATGGGTATGGGGTAACAGCCAAGAAAATGCCTTTGTAAAAGCCAGAGAGTTGTTATGCTCAAACAAATTGCTTGTGTTGCATGATCCATGTAAGCGTTTGGTACTAGCATGTGATGCATCGTTGTACGGGGTCAGTTGTGTATTGCAACAAGCTAATGAATCTGGGAAATTCCAACCGGTTGCTTATGCATCCAGGAGTCTGTCTAAGGCTGAGAGAGCCTACAGCATGATTGAAAAAGAAGCATTAGCATGTGTTTATGGGGTAAAGAAAATGGATCAATATCTGTTTGGATTCAAATTTGAATTGGAAACTGACTAAAAGCCACTGATATGCCTTTTTTCCGAAATTAAGGGGATAAATACAAATGCATCGGCCTGCATCCAGAGATGGGCGCTCACATTGTCCGCATACAACTACGCCATCCGCCACAGGCCAGGCACAGAAAACTGTGCCGATGCTCTCAGTAGGCTGCAATTGCCCACCACGGGGTTGGAAATGGCACAGGCCACAGATTTAATCATGGTAATAGAAGCATTCGAGAGTGAGCATTCACCCGTCACAGCCCAACAGATTAGAACCTGGAAGAGCCAGGACGCCTTAATGGCCCTAGTAAAAAATTGTGTGCTTCACAGGAGCTGGTCCAGTGTCCCATTGGAAATGCAGGAAGAGATAAAGCCGTACCAGCGGCGCAAAGATGAAATGTCTATACAGGCAGACTGCCTTCTGTGGAGTAATCGGGTAGTGGTCCCACAAGAAGGGCAGGGACACTTAAATCAATGATTTCCATAATACTCACCCAGGCATCGTAATGATGAAAGCGATAGCCAAATCCCACGTGTGGTAGACCGGTATCGATGCGGACTTAGAGTCCTGCCTGCACAGATGTAACACATGCTAGCAGTTAAGCAATGCACCCAGGGAGGCACCACTAAGTTTATGGTCTTGGCCCTCCAAACCGTGGTCCAGGGTCCATGTCGACTATGCAGGCCCGTTTTTGGGTAAAATGTTTCTAGTGGCTGTAGATGCGTACTCCAAATGGATTGAATGTGAGATAATGTCGTCAAGCACGTCCGCTGCCACTACTGAAAACCTGCAGACCATGTTTGCTTTGCACGGCCTGCCTGATGTCCTTGTGAGCGACAATGGGCCATGTTTTACCAGTGCCGAGTTCAAAGAATTCATGACCTGTAATGGGATCAAACATGTTACATCTGTCCCGTTCAAACCAGCATCCAATGGTCAGGCAGAGAGAGCAGTGCAAACCATCAAGCACAGCTTGAAGAGGATAACTGAAGGCTCACTACAGACTCGCCTATCCCGAGTCCTGCTTAACTACCGCACGAGACCCCACTCGCTCATTGAGATCCCACCTGCTGAACTCATGAAAAGGGCACTTAAGACAAGGCTCTCGTTAGTCCACTATGATCTACATGAACAGGTAGAGAGCAGGCGACTTCAACAAAGTACATATCATGATAGTGCAAATGTGTCACACGAAATTGAAATCAATGATCCTGTATTTGACTATGGACAAGTTCCCAAGTGGCTTCCCGGCACTGTTGTGGCCAAAGAGGGGAGTAGGGTATTTCGGTTCAAACTTTCAAATGGACTCATTCACCAGAAACACTTGGACCAAATCAAACTTAGATTCACGGACTATCCTGAGCAACCCACTTTAGACCCTACCTTCTTTGACCCCCCAACATACATACCAGAGGCAACCGACACCACGGTTGTCGACGAAGCAGAACCCATCACCCACAGCAGCCCAGCAGGACTCACCATAGCAGGCAGCCCAGCATGGCCAGCTGTACAGCAGCCCAGCGAGGCCCAACAAATGATTCACCAAAACCAGCATTTGCACCGAGACGATCAACCAGGGAAAGAAAGGCCCCAGATTGACTCACCTTGTAAATAGTTACACTATTGACTTTGGGGGGAAGGGTTGTTATATATGTAAACCTGTAAATACCTTGTGTAGCCACCAGAGGGCTCATCCCCTGGAGTCCCACGGGATCCCACAATCCCTAAAAAGCACCTGTACTTAAGGAGGCCTCACAGGCTGGAGAGGCACTCTGGAGACCTGCAATAAAAGACTACGGTCACACTTTACTTTGAGCTCACAGTTTCAAGTAGCCAGTTGTTGTGGTGCATATAGGTACCAATGATGTAGGTAAAAAACGAGATGAGGTCCTACAATCTGAATTTAGGGAGCTAGGAGTTAAATTAAAAAGTAGGACCTCAAAGGTAGTAATCTCAGGATTGCTACCAGTGCCACGTGCTAGTCAGTGTAGGAATCACAGGATAGCTCAGATGAATATGTGGCTTGAGGAGTGGTGCAGAAGGGAGGGATTCAAATTCCTGGGACATTGGAACCGGTTCTGGGGGAGGTGGGACCAGTACAAACCGGACAGTCTGCACCTGGGCAGGACCGGAACCAATGTCCTAGGGGGTGTGTTTGCTAGTGCTGTTGGGGAGCGGTTAAACTAATATGGTGGGGGATTTGAACCTATTCAGGGAGACAGAGGGAAGTAGAATGGGGGCAGAAGCAAAAGATAGAAAGAAGAAAAGTAAAAGTGGAGGGCAGAGAAACCCAAGGCAAAAATCAAAAAGGCCACATTGCAGCAAAATTCTAGAAGGGCAAAGTATGTTAAAAAGATAAGCCTGAAGACTCTGTGACTCAATGCGAGGAGTATTCATAATAAGGTGGACGAATTAACTGCACAGATAGCAGTTAACGGATTTGATGTAATTGGCATCACAGAGACCTTGCTCCAGGGTGACCAAGGCTGGGAACTCAACATCCAGGGGTATTCAACATTCAGGGAGGATAGACAGAAAGGAAAAGGAGGTGGGGTAGCGTTGCTGGTTAAAGAGGAAATTAACGCAATAGTAAGGAAGGACATTAGCTTGGATGATGTGGAATCTGTATGGGTGGAGCTGCGGAATACCAAAGGGCAGAAAACGCGAGTGGGAGTTGTGAACTGACCACCAAACAGTAGTAGTGAGGTTGGGGACAGCATCAAACAAGAAACTAATGACGTGTGCAATAAGGGTACCGCAGTTATCATAGGTGACTTTAATCTACATATTGATTGGGCTAACCAAACTAGTAGCCATACGGTGGAGGAGGATTTCCTGGAGTATATTAGGGATGGTTTTCTGGACCAATATGTCGAGGAACCAACTAGAGGGCTGGCCATCCTAGACTGGGTGATGTGTAATGAGAATGGACTAATTAGCAATCTTGTTGTGTGAGGCCCCTTGGGGAAGAGTGACCATAATATGGTAGAATTCTTTATTAAGATGGAGAGTGACACAAGTTAATTCAGAGACACGGGTCCTGAACTTAAGGAAAGGTAACTTCGATGGTATGAGATGTGAATTGGCTAAAATAGACTGGCAAATGATACTTAAAGGGTTGACAGTGGATAGGCAATGGCAAACATTTAAAGATCACATGGATGAACTTCAACACTTGTATGTACATCCCTGTCTGGAATAAAAATAAAATGGGGAATGTGGCTCAACCGTGGCTAACAAGGGAAATTAAGGATAATGTTAAATCCAAGGAAGAGGCATATAAATTGGCCAGAAAAAACAGCAAACTTGAGGACTGGGAGAAATTTAGAATTCAGCAGAGGAGGACAAAGTGTTTAATTAGGAGGGGGGAAATAGAGTATGAGAGGAAGCTTGCTGGGAACATAAAAACTGACTGCAAAAGCTTCTATAGATATGTGAAGAGAAAAAGATTAGTGAAGACGAACGTAGGTCCCTTGCAGTCAGAATCAGGTGAATTTATAATGGGGAACAAAGAAATGGCAGACCAATTGAACAAATACTTTGGTTCTGTCTTCACGAAGGAAGACAAATATCCTTCCGGAAGTACTCGGGGACCGAGGGTCTAGTGAGAAGGAGGAACTGAAGGAAATCCTTATTTGGTGGGAAATTGTGTCAGGGAAATTGATACGATTGAAGGATGATAAATCCCCAAGATCCTGATAGTCTGCATCCCAGAGTACTTAGGGAAGTGGCCCTAGAAATAGTGGATGTATTGTTGATCATTTTCCAACAGTCTATCGACTCTGGATCAGTTCCTATGGACTGGAGGGTAGCTAATGGTACACCATTTTTAAAAAAAGGAGGGAGAGAGAAAACAGGTAATTATAGCCTGACATCAATAGTGGGGAAAATGTTGGAATCAATTATTAAAGATGAAATAACAACGTAATTGGAAAGCAGTGACAGGATCGGTCCAAGTCAGCATGGATTTATGAAAGGGAAATCATGTTTGACAAATCTTCTGGAATTTTTTGAGAATGAAATTAGTAGTGGACAAGGGAGAACCAGTGGATGTGGTGTATTTGGATTTTCAAAAGGCTTTTGACAAGGTTCCACATGACATTGGTGGTGCAAAATTAAAGCACATTGTATTGGGGGTAACATACTGAAGTGGATAGAGAACTGGTTGGCAGACAGGAAGCAGAGAGTTGGGATAAACGGGTCCTTTTCAGAATTGCAGGCAGTGACTAATGGGGTGCCGCAGGGCTCAGTGCTGGGACCCCAGCTATTTACAATATACATTAATGATTTGGATGGAGGAATTGAGTGTAATATCTCCAAGTTTGCAGATGACACTAAACTGGGTGGCGGTGTGAGCTGCAAGGAGGACGCTAAGATGCTGCAGAGAGATTTTGACAGGTTAGGTGAATGGGCAAATGCATGGCAGATGCAGTATAATGTGGATAAATGTGAGGTTATCCACTTTGGGGGCAAAAACACGAAGGCAGAATATTTTCTGAATGGCGGCAGATTAGGAAAAGGGAGCTGCAACGAGACCTGGGTGTCATGGTACATCTTCATTGAAAGTTGATATGCAGGTACAGCAGGCGGTGAAGAAGGCAAATTGTATGTTGGCCTTCATAGCGAGGGGATTTGAGTATAGGAGCAGGGAGGTCTTATTGCAGTTGTACAGGACCTTGCTGAGACCACACCTTGAGTATTGTATGCAGTTTTGGCCGCCTAATCTGAGGAAGGACATTCTTGTTATTGAGGGAGTGGAGCGAAGGTTCACCAGACTGATTCCCGGGATGGCAGGACTGACATATGAGGAGAGACTGGATCGACTTGGCTTTTATTCACTGGAAGTTAGAAGAATGAGAGGGGATCTCATAGAAACATATAAAATTCTGACGGGATTAGACAGGTTAGATGCAGGAAGAATGTTCCTGATGTTGGGGAAGTCCAGAATCAGGGGTCACAGTCTAAGGATAAGGGGATAGCCATTTATGACCGAGATGAGGAGGAACTTCTTCACTCAGAGAATTGTGAACCTGTGGAATTCTCTACCACAGAAAGTTGTTGAAGCCAGTTCATTAGATATATGCAAAAGGGAGTTAGATGTGGCCCTTACGGCTAAAGGGGATCAAGGGGTATGGAGAGAAAGCAGGACTGGGGTACTGAAGTTGCATGATCAGCCATGATCATATTGAATGGTGGTGCAGGCTCGAAGGGCCGAATGGCCTACTCCTGCATCTATTTTCTATGTTTCTATGAACTCCAAGCCATCGTCAACACCTTCACCGAGGTATACGAAAGCATGGGCCTTACACTAAACACCTATAAGACAAAGGTCTTCTACCAACCTGACCTCGCCACATAGCACTGCCCCCCGGTCATCGAAATCCACAACGTGATCCATTTTCCATACCTCGGGATCAGCAAAGGCAGACATCGATGACGAGGCCCAACACCGCCTCCAGTGTGCCAGCACAGCGTTCGGTTGCCTGAGGAAGAGAATGTTTGAAAACCAGGATCTCAAATCTGGCACCAAGCTTATGGTCCACAGGGCAGTAGTGGTACCCGCCCTTCTATATGGCTCACAGACATGAACTATATAAAGCACTGGAGAAGTACCACCAGCACTGCCTCTGCAAGATCCTGCAAATCCAGTGGGAGGATAGACATCCCAGGCTCAGGCCAACATCCCCAGCATCGAAGAACTGACCACACTCGACCAGCTCCGTTGGGCAGGCCACATCGTCTGCATGCCCGACACGAGACTACCCTCAGCAAGCGCTCTACTCGGAACTTCTACACGGCAAGCGACTCCCAGGTGGGCAGAGGAAATGTTTCAAGGGCACCCTCAAAGCTTCCTTGATAAAGTGCAACATACCCACTGGCACCTGGGAATCCCTGGCCCAAGAGGCCCTAAGTGGCAGAAGAGCATCCAGAAGGGTGCTGTGCACCTCGAGTCTCTTTGCCGAGAGCATGCAGAATTCAAGCGCAGACAACGAAAGGAGCATGTGGCAAACCAGGCTCCCCACCCACCCTTTCCTTCAACCACTGTCTGCCCCACCTGTGACAGGGAATGTAGTTCCGGTATTGTACTCACTTTTAGAGTGGAAGCACGTCTTCCTCGATTTCGAGGGACTGTCTATGATGATAATGATGATGATAATCATTATCCAAAATTGCAGGATTGCAAATGTGCAGATATTGGATGAGAGCAAGATCATGCTCAACCCTGACACCCCAAATGATTAAATAACTAACTGAAAGTCACTGTCTAGGTTCATGCATGGAAAAATGGCCACTTGTGACTGACACCCATGGAACTGCTCCGCAGCAGGACGTTACGCCTTCAGGAATTAGTGAAAAAACTGGGAGATAAAGGAGGAAATAGTCGATCATGAAAGAACAATGGGCTAGAAATTCCATATTTACCGCTGATCACGTTTTTAGTACCGCTGGAATACTGCTAAGAACCAAAGCCGTGAGTTTTGGTAAAGTTTGGCCAGCGGTGGCAGTAACAGTAGATATCGGGTGGTGGCGGGTTTTTTCCTCGTGTAAGGCTGGCGTCCATGACAATGGCCCCTTTTCTCAGAGATAAGTTTTTCCTGCGATTCAGGATCAGGGGTCGCCCGTGCATGTGCAGAGGAGGGAGGGAGAGAGAGGAGACTGTTGGGATTTGTTGTTGAGCTATTGATATACTTTCACACTCATCGATTTCTGGACATCTTTTTTGAATTTATTTTGAATAGTCCTCATTAGTTTTGAAATTTGTTGAATTTTTTTTTGCATAATCCTTGAACATTTTCAAAGCCAAAATAATGGAGAGAGAGGGAGAGGTGGAAAGAGAGGTAGGGGGAAGGAAGAGGGCAAAGAGATTCTTGTGGGAAACCCAAGATGCTCTTGTCCATGAGGTGGAGACAAGATGGGGTCAATTGACCTGGGATGGATGTGGGAAACCCGCCCCAGCGGTGCACCAATGCATCTGGACGGAGATATTGGAGGCAGTATCCTCAGTCGCCCAGTCCATCGGGGGGCAAAACTATGTAAGCGACATAGTTTGGGCCGCGAGAGTAAGTAGTAACTTTAATCGTACACTGACTCATTACTTAAAATGTAAATCTGCCACATTTTAATGTTGGTAAGCTTGGTGTCATGCATTATTTGCCATCAAAGATATTATTACGATGGTTTTCTGTACTTAGATGTGTTCATCATGCACCACTTGCATCCTAATGGGACATTAAGGAAAGGATTGGGGATGGCTAATTGGGGATGTCTATCTGTGTATTCCGTAATAGTAGCTGGGCAATTAGGTTATAGATTGTTATTGTAACCTTTGCAGAAAAAAGTATATAGCAATCGGGCAGAGCGTCGGCTCACAGGTGGAGGGCCACCAAAGCTCATAGATCCGTCTGACCAGGAGGAATAGACTGCAGCCCTTGTTGGAGCGCATAATCGCTCGGCCACATGTGGTGGTGCTGATCCAGTGGCAGTGGAGGGTAAGTCCTGCATAAACCCCGTGCTGTGCTGCGGTCATGTAACTTAATGTGATGTGAATATAATGTAGAAATACTGTAATGTAATGCTGGGACCACGAAATCTAATGTCATGCAGTTTCTGTCCATTCTTTTTATGCTAATTTCATGTAGTGTCTCTCAGCGATATATAATGCAGCAGTACTGCTCCTCTACATAAGTCTGTGTAATGTGAGCGTACTCATGTCACTTGACCCCCTCCCCTCCCCTGCTGCTAACCACTCATATTATGTTTTCTAGTTGCACAGGAGGAGCAGCAACCTTTCCAGTCCTCTGGAGCATCCACCGACGTGCTTCAGGAGATGATTTCCGTAGGGAACTCCACTGGGGAGGAGTACATTCATCTTGATGACCCTCCTCAAGCTGTTGTGGCAGGGGGGGGGGGGGGTGGGGGGAGTGCACAACATGTGCAGGGGGTGGTTGAGGAGGAGGAGGTGGAGACTCGGGTCTATTCTTCTTGCGGCCACCGCTTCCTGTCGGAATCCATTTTTTCTGGATTCCGATTGGAGGAAGTAGCGGGACCAAGTGATGTGCAGCAGGCCACACTGAGTGTTCCAGCCCTTGTGCCAAATCCGCGGAGGTTGATCCGACAGGGCAGGTATGCTCCACGACAGACAGGCGTCAACATGGACATGGTGGGACTGTCTAGGGCAAGCATCAACATAGGTCGAGAGCTCCTCCAGGCAATTGGTGGCTTAGCAGGGAACATGAACACGCAATCAGCAGGTCAATCGGCGGACATGGCAGAGCTGAATGTGGCGGTGCAGCAAACCACCGATTCCTTAGTTCCCTCGGTAATCGATGGAATCGGCATATGGCTCTGCACCCCATGTGCAGTAGACACCTCAAGTCGCTGGAGAAATACCATCAACGATGCCTCCGCCAGATCCTACAAAGCCCCAGGGAGGACAAACGCACTAACATTAGCATCCTCGACCAGGCCAACATCCCCAGCATTGAAGCATTGACCACACTTGATCAGCTCCGCTGGGCAGGCCACGTTGTCCGCATGCCAGACCCGAGACTCCCAAAACAAGCGCTCTACTCGGAACTCCTTTATGGCAAATGAGCCACGGGTGGACAGAGGAAACGTTACAAGGATACCCTCAAAGTCTCCCTGATAAAGTGCTGCATTCCCACTGACACCTGGGAGTCCCTGGCCAGAGACCGCCCTAAGTGGAGGAAGTGGATCCGGGAGGGCACTGAGCGCCTTGAGTCTCATCGCTGAGTGCATGAAGAAAGCAAGCGCAGGCAGCAGAAGGAAGGCGCGGCAAACCTGTTCCACCCTCCCTTGCCCTCAATGACTGTCTGTCCCACCTGTGGCAGGGACTGTGGCTCTCGTATTGGACTGTTCAGCCACCTAAGGACTCATAAGAACATAAGAACATAAAAACATAAGAACTCATTTTAAGAGTGGAAGCAAGTCTTCCTCGATTCCGAGCGACTGCCTATGATGATGATGATTATGATTTTGGCTTCTGTCTGAGGCTTCCTGAGCGGGGTTGTGGCTGTATCCTTTATCCCCAAGCATCCAACAGTGATCTTGTGGCTGACTTTTAAACAGGTCAGAGACAGTGCTCTCATGCAAGATGTACGCAGTATGGATTCTCCCTGGAAAATTGTCATTTACTGCCATGGTGCATTGCATATGGTCGACAACGAGCTGCACGTTCAGGGAGTGGAATCCCTTTCCGTTTCGGTTCACCTCTGGTTCCTCTAAAGGTGCTTGCAGGGCGATGTGCGTGTAGTCTATGGCACCCTGGACCTTGGGAAAGTTTGCAATTCTTGAAAAACCCAAAGACCTCTCACTCTGTGCCTCCCTGGTCATTGGAAAGTTTATAAAGTCCATCCTACGTGTGTAAAGGGCTTCAGTTACCTGGCGAATGCAGTGATGTGTGACATGCTGAGAGATGCAACATATATCGCCAGCTGATGCCTGAAAGGAGCCCGATGCATAGATGGAAAGTGCCGCAGTCACCTTTACCTCGATGGGCAGTGCAGTCCTGATGGTGCTGGTAGGCTGCAGGTCTGTCCTAATGAGCTGGCCTATCGCACTGATGACCTCTTTTTGGAAGCAGGTATGACCGCTTCTCCCTGTAAATTTGTTGGGGGTGAGGCCTCCTCCTCCTCAGAAGTCTGCGGCCTCTTTGATTGGGCAGATAATGCTCTTCAATGAATCTTCTTTCAGCTCTATTCCACAGCATGTAAGTAGTTAGCAATATTGGCAGAGAAATTACAGGCCCCATTCCTTTTAATGATCTAAAATGTCCTTAAAATTCTTGAAATGTCCTCAAACATCCACAATTGTACTTTAAATTGACCACAATGTGCTCAGATAATCTCCAATATATTCAAACACTCTTTAAAAACTACTCACAAATAACTTTTATGCTCCCAGCAACTTCAAGCAGCCTTTCCTCAAGTTCCTCCGATTTTAAAAAATGGCGTCCATACCACTGGGTTAAGGTCAGGTAAGACATGCGTTTCCTGGGCGGTATTTTAGTCCGGCGGTAAAAATGGGCGATTTGCTCAATTTACCGCCGGCAGTAATTTTGTATGGCATTTGGGCGGTGCACGAGAAATGACATCAGAATCAATTAAAAACAAATGGGCGAGTGGTATCATTTACCACCAGCAGTAATTGATTGCCGAATTTACTGCTGACAATATATGGGCGGTAAATGTGTGGTAATTTCCACTTTGATCGTCATTTGGGTGGTAAACTGTTTCCTAGCAGTAAATGGGCAGTAAACTGGGCGGTATGTTGCTGAATTTCTAGCCCATATGTTTTCTCTTGATTGTCTGATATATTGTACCAAAGTAAAAGAAGCCAATTATGTGTGTGTACATTAAGGACCCCACTAATTACCTGATTGTCTTTACATTGACAGTATTTTTAAGAATCTATAGACTAAGCCAATAAAAACTTGGGTTAACAAAAAAAGCATGAGTGCTGGAATCTGAAAAGGACGAGAAATACATAGCGGATCAATCATCGTCTGAAAGAAAAAGAAAGAGGAGGCTAAATTGTAATGCAGACAGCATTCCAACTTCATGCTGCCTTTTCATTTAAATGATTTCTGCATCCAGCCAGCACTAGCCGTGCTATTCGATGGCTAGATGCATCAGCAAGGAGCCAGTATCATGAGAGGCTAGCATCAGTTAAAGCTACCCGGCACTGCTTACAGCTAGTCTGCACCTCCTAAAGGGGAGGAGCATTGTGGCTGGAGCAGGTGCTGGGAATTGTGCTTGAAGAGATTCTGACCTTGGAAAGAGTGAGGAATGACACAACAGGGGAGAGGGGACTCCATGTTTTTTAGACGCTGCACTGGAGTTCTTGGTGGAGGTGGGATGGAGTCGATGGAGTTCCTCTCTTCAAAAAAAACCTTTGACCCCTCTGTCCTTGCAAGCTACCGCCCCATCTCCAACATCCCTTTCCTCTCAAGTCCTTGAACGTGTTGTCACCTCCCAAATCAGTGTCCATTTATCCCGGAAGTCCATGTTTGAATCCCTCCAATCAGGTTTCTGCCCCAGCCACAGTACTGAAACAGCACTTATCAAAGTCACAAATGACATCCCTTCTCGGCCTGTCTGCAGCCTTTGAAATGGTTGACCACTCCGTCCTCTTCTAATGCCTTTCCAACATTATCCAGCTGGGTGGGACTGCACTCGCCTGGTTCCATAAGAACATAAGAAATAGGAACAGGAGTAGGACAGAGGGCCCCTCGAGCCTGCTCCACCATTCAATAAGCTCATGGCTGATCTGATCTTGGCCTCAACTCCAATTTCCTGCCTGTTCCCCATAACCCTTGACTCCCTTAGTATTCAAGAATCTGTCTTTTTAAATCTTGAATATATTCAATGACTCAGCTTCCACAGCTCTCTGTGGTAGAGAATTCCAAAGATTCACGAATTTCTGAGAGAAGAAATTCCTCCTCATTTCCGTTTTAAATGGGCGACCCCTTATTCTGAAAACTATCCCTCCTAGTTCTAGATTCCCCCACGAGGGGAAACATCCTCTCTAAATCTACCCTGTCAATCCCCCTCAGAATCTTATATGTTTCAATAAGATCACCTCTCATTCTTCTGAACTCCAATAAGTAAAGGCCCAACCTGCTCAACCTTTCCTCATAAGACAACCCCTTCATCTCAGGAATCAACCTAGTGAACCTTCTCTGGACTGCTGCCAATACAATATATCCCTCCTTAAATAAACTAGTGGGGTGCCACAGGAATCAGTGCTGGGGCCTCAACTATTTACAATTTATGTTAATGACTTGGATGAAGGTACAGAGTGTAATGTAGCCAAATTTGCTGGTGATACAAAGATAGTTGGGAAAGCAAGTTGTGAGGAGGACACAAAGAATCTGCAAAGGGATATAGACAAGTTAAGTGAGTGGGCAAAAAATTAGCAGGTGGAGTATAATGTGGGAAAATGTGAGGTTATCCACTTTGGGAGGAAGAAGAGAAAAGCAAAATATTATTTAAATGGAGAGAGACTACAGAATGCTGCAGGATCTGGGTGTCCTCGTACATGAAACACAAAATGTTAGCATACAGGTGCAGCAAGTAATTAGGAAGACAAATGGATTGCTGCCCTTTATTGCAAGGGGGATGGAGTAAAAAAGTAGGGAAGTTTTGCTATAACTGTACAGGGCGTTGATGAGATCACATCTAGAGTACTGCGTACAGTTTTGGTCTCCTTATTTAAGGGATATACTTGCATTGGAGGCAGTTCAGAGAAGGTTCACTAAGTTGATTCCTGAGATGAAGGGGTTGTCTTATGAAGAAAGGTTGGGCCTATACTCATTAGAGTTTAAAAGAACGAGAGGTGATCTTATTGAAACATATGCTTCTGTGGGGGCTTGACAGAGTAGATGCAGAGAGGATGTTTCCTCTCGTGGAGAAATCTAGAACTAGGGGGCATAGTTTCAAAATAAGAGGTTTCCCATTTAAAACGGAGCTGAGGAAGAATTTCCTCTCTGAGGGTGTGAAATTTTTGAATTCTCTACCCTAAAGAGCAGTTGAGGCTGGGTCATTGAAGATATTTAAGATGAAGGTAGATTTTTGAACATCAGGGGAGTCAAGGGTTATGGGGAGCAGGCAGGAAAGTGGAGTTGCAGCCAAGATCAGATCAGCCATGATCTTATTGAATATCGGAGCAGGCTTGAGGGGCCAAATTGCCTACTCCTGTTCCTACTTCTTATGTTCTTATTACACCTAGCTCTATCTCAAAACCACTTCTCATGACTCCTCTACTGTCTCTAATTTGTCTGTCTGCTTGTCCGACATCCAGTACTAGTTCCTCCAACTAAATATTGGGAAGACTGAAGCCATTGTCTTGGGTCCATGCTGCAAGTTCCGTTCCCAAGCCATAAACTCCATCCCTTTCCCTAGCGTCTGACTGAGGCGGAATCAGACTGTTTGCAACCTTGGTGTCATTTTTGACCCTTAAATGAACTTCCGCCCACATATCTGCGCCATAATTACGACCGCCTATTTCCACCTCCATAACATTGTCCGACTCTGCCACTGCCTCTGGTCATCTGCTGCTGAAACATCATCCATGCCTTTGTTACCTCTAGACTTGACTATTCCAATGTACACCTGGCCTGCCTACCATTTCTACCCTCCGTAAACTTGAGGTCATCCAAAACTCTGCTGCCTGTGTCGTAACTCGCACCAATTCCCGCTCACCCATCACCCTTGTGTTCACTGACCTACATTGGCTTCCGGTTAAGCAATGCTTTGATTTTAAAATTCTCATTGTTGTTTTCATATCCTCCCATGGCCTCATCCCTTGCTATCTCTGTAATCTCCTCCAGCCTCACAACCCCCTCCACTCTTGAGCATCCCCAATTTTAATCGCTCTATTGTTGGTGGCTGTGCCTTCAAATGCTAAGGCTCTAAGCTCCAGAATTCCCTCCTTAAACCTCTCCACCTCTCTATCTCTCTTTCCTCCTTTAAGATGCTGCTTAAAACCTACCTCTTTGATCAAGCTGTTGGACATCTGCCCTAATTTCTCCTTATGTGGCTCGGTGTCAAATTTCGTGTTATAATGCTATTGCGAAGCTCCTTGGGGCATTTTACGATGTTAAAGGTGCTACATAAATACAAGTTGTTGGTGTTTTTGTTGAGGTGGAAAATAGCAGAGATGTACTGTATCCGCAGGGAAAGAAGGAGGCCCTCCAGACACACGGTGAAAAGGCAGTGGGAGCAGATAGCAATGGAGGTCAATGCCAGGAGTCAAGCACTGAGCACCTGGATGCTGTGCCACAAGATGTTCTATGGCTTCACACAAGTGGTCAAAGTCAGTGAATGCAACCTCATATGCCACATCCTACCAACTGCACCAGTAGCCTCAGCCACTGCTCAAATCACCACACCCTATCACTCACCTATCAATAATACCTATCAATCAGGCCTCACCCTCACACACTTAGCACTGCTGTAAGCCTCACATCCACACTTCACAGGTTGCATACACTGCCAGCTAGTCAACCATGACAGCAATATCAACCAAACAGATTGCGCAACACTCACTGACATACTTCCCTCTTTCTTGCAGGACAAAGTGGCGCACAATCGAAGGCAGTAAAAGCTAACTGGAGGGGGACAGGTGCACCTGCATGTCCCAACTTCCATGGAGATGGTGCTAGCCATTATTGGGATGGCCATTGTTGAGGGCGTGGCCAGGGGCAGGGCTGAAACCATCAATGTTGATAGTATCTTCATAGCCAATCCTTCTTCTCACATCCCACTTCCCCCTCACACTCTCTTCTGATTTACAAGCTGCAGATGGTGTAAGCTTGCACCTCTTACTTTCCATCCTACCCGCACCATAACCACGTGCCTTTTTCCTTTCAGATACCCAAGAAGTGCAACATGGCCAGGCAGTGGAGGAAGACCAAGAAGAAGAAGACACAGCACCATCACTCGATTTCACACTCGCAGCTATCAACTCAGATACTGACACTGCGTGTATCTTAGAGGATAGATTAGAGACAGATTCTGCTTGTGGTGAGACACCAGCATGTGGGCTGCAGCCAGGGGAGGGGGAAAGGATAGCGCAGGAGCCAGCTTGCCAGAGGGCGAGGTCGCAGATGGGTTCTGCTGCAGAGGACTCAGACAAGGATTTCAATGGAGCAGCTTACAGCAGAAAACGCTGATTTCTGAACATTTGAGTGCTGCAGTGGAAGCTCAGACTGCTGTCATAGAAGGTTAGCTTGCTGCCATGCAAGCTCAGACTGCTGTCATCATGGCTTTGGATTACAGTGTGTAAATGGGCTTGCAGAATGTCACAGCAGTCCAGCAATTTGCCCTCCAACTGAGGCACCACCCTGGGGGAGTGGCAATGGCTCCATGGAACATGAACCTTCTGTCCTCTCTGAGCTTTAGTCCTCCCACTCCTGCTACTATGCCAGTGCCGTTACTGTTGCCTGTCAGGCAGCCAGCCCAGCCTGCTACCACCCATGCCAAGGTGGTGCAGTCCGCAGCCGGGCCTTCGAGGCCCATAACTGCTCGCGGTCATCCTCCAAACCATTTGAAGTCTCCTCCACTGAAAGTCAACAGTCTTCTACCTGCCATTGGGGAAGCACTGTGTAAGTGCATTAGGATAGGCAAGACAGGCACTAAAACAATGCACAAGGGTAATGAGTTGACTTTTGTACGCAATATAGCATGATTTGATTTATAAATTTGATTTTCTGTTGGCTTTTATTTTTGCATTGTGGCCAAGGTATGGGACTGTTGGTGAATCAGAAATTAGGGTTATGGTTACCGATATCACACTTGGATGAGTTCTTCACAAACAGCCAGGGCAGAAAGGGGCTGTCTAGGTTGAATCCTCCCTTCTTCTTCCTCCTTTTCCTCTTCTTCCTCCTCATGCTTCTCAGCTTCTGGCAAGGGCTGTGCCCTCAAGATAGCAAGGTTGTGCAGCATGCAGAAGACCACCACAAATCTTGACACTCACTCTGCAAAGTACTGCAGAGCTGATCCAGGTCGATCAAGGCAGCGGAAGCATTGTTTCAGCATGCCGATGGTCTGCTCTATCAATTTTGTGTGGCAGCATGGCTCTCATTGTATGCATGTTGCGCATGTGCGCATGGGTTGTGTACCGGAGTCATCAGCCATGTCGTCAACAGATAACCCTTGCCACCCAGTAGTCATTCTTTGGTTTGCCATGGTGGCTCAAATGCAGCTGGCACAGCAGACTGGTAAAGACATCATGACTGATGCCAGATTACTGGGCATCGACCTGCATGATTCATGGCCTATGGTCATACATCAGCTGGATGTTGAGATAGTGAAATCCCTTTTGGTTCTAGTAGAGCAGAGTTGACATGCACCACCCGCAAACCAATGTGCGCGCAGTCAATGACACCCTGCACCATGGGGAAGTCTGCAATCCCAGCAAAGCTACGTGCTCACTGTGCCTGCTTGTCTCTGGCAAGAGAGAATGAAATGTGGTTAGCTTCCGTTGAATAGAGAACCTCAGTGACCTTCCTTCGCAACGGTGGATGGCAAACTGCGAGATGTTGCAAATATCTCCAGATCCAGCTTGGAAGGAGATAAAAGTTCATTGCCACAGTCACCTTCACAGCAACTGGCAATGCAGTCCTTGCTCTACTATGAGGTTGTAGCTGTGGCTGCAGCAGGTGGCAAATTTCAGTGAGAGCATTCTTACTGAACCGCAGACGTCATACATTGTTCCTCGCTGAGGTTCAGGTAAGAGAATTACTCCCTGAGCACCCTGCAGACATGGCCTCCTGCTGAGAGCACTTCCCCTCCTCCTCCTCCCTCTTCCTGCTCTGTGAGGCCTCTGTTCATTCTGTATTCCAAGGGGTAGGCCTACTAGTGCACTCATGTCTGGGAGCAACTGGTTTTTGCAGAAGCCCTGAAGTTAGCAAAAAGCCCATCAGCACCTGCCACACCACTCTCTGTAGATTTTTGCAACATGAAACAATTATAGAAAGCACCAAACACTTGTAGAATCGTAGAAACAACCAAAGGAAATCAACCAGCAAATCATCTGTAAGTTGTTGATCCCTTTAAATAGCACTGGTGGGGAGTCCATCCTGCTGTTGTATGCGTGTTCATCTTTCCAAGGTTAAGAGAGGGTGTTAGCTGGAGCATTAAGCTCCAGAAATGGCACCGCTGGCGTCAAATCAGCATTGATTGCTGATTGACATCATGATCTGCCTGCTTTGCATACTTCCGGCGGAAGTTTACTGTGTGCGTGCTAACGCCTGCACCAATTGGTGTCTGGTGCGATTCGCCCCAGAGGTGTGCGTGCGTGTGACGCGGTCACCATTTTTGAGCTCTAAGGACACTCATAGCGCCCAAACTACAGGTGCTAATGAGCCCATTTTCTCGCTGGGTATTCCATAAGATCAGAAATAAGAACTTGAGTTTATTAATAAAAAAATTGCTTTACTTTTGTTTCAAATCTATCCCCATCTCTACTCTATCATAATACTACACTGTTTTAAGATGTTTTAAGATAATTCAGGTTCGAGAAGGAGCTGTTTGGATTTAATCCCCAAAATACATTCTGATCAAATACAAAGACTAGTCATTCAAGCAGCTGAACTAATTTGTCACAGGGAGACTGGAGCTGGTCTGATCTCAACTCTCGATTCTGATTGAATTAGCATGCTACTGCAGCATGTTCAGCAGAGAGAGAAAAGCAAATATCCATGGCTATTAACTTGTTTTACCTGAATTAGTAACCAATAAATAACTAAGGAAAACTTTTAACTGATGTGCTGATTGTATGCTGAGGGAAAATTACATTCTTTGGTAACCTCTAAATCCTAATGAACCACTGTGTAACTCCATTAAAGTCTTCAATTATGCAAGGAAAGACATGATTATAATGAAGATCTCCAAAGACTAGTTTTTAATTGCAGCCTTCAACATATGATAAAGGAACAGAGCACAAAGAAAATAGCCCATATAACAATAGAAGTGATTGTTGAGTGATTATTAAGCTAATGTTTCAAGTAATAAACTCCTCAAAACAGAATAAAACACAGGTGTATGTTGCAGAATTTTAAAATCCAGTGACATAATTATGGAACTCCCATTCTGCAGTAACTATAGTCTGCAAGGCTCATAATCTGATGCACTCAGCATCCTTCATATATTTTAGGGTAAGGAGTCACTGTTTTAATCACAGTTAAATGAGTATCATCAATTCCATAACTCCTAGCTAGAGCTAAAATCACCCAGGTTACTTACTCGCCAGAAAGCGGCCAGGATCCCAGTGTCTGTGATTTTAATCTGCTCTCCTGAGCAAGAAAGGAAAAAAAGACGTGCTTTTCAGCCAATTACGTACTTTTTTTTAAAGTGTAGTTACTGTTGCAATGTAGGAAGCTCGGCTGCCACTTTGCACACAGCAAGCTTCTACAAACAGAAATGTGATAGCGATCAGATAATCTGTTTTACTGATGTTGATTGAGGGATAAATATGTCAAGGATACCGGGGATAACTCCCTGCTCTTCTTCAAAATAGTGCTATGGGCTCTTTGACATCCATCTGAGGGAGTAGACAAGGCCTTGGTTTATCTGTCTCATCCAAAAGACGGAACCTTCAACAGTGCAGCACTCCCTCAGTACTGCACTGGAGCATCAGTTCAAATTTTTGTGCTTGAATGTCTGAAGTGGGACTTGAGCCTACAACCTGCTGCTGCAAAATGAGTGAGCTACCAACTGAGCCATGGCTGACACGAAGCAGCAAGGACAACCGGCCAATGCCGACGTGTCCATCTTTAAAGGACAGAGGCAGGTAAGCGAGACCATGGGGACAATTTGAACCCTATCGGCAGAAATCAATGTATCGCCAAATTAATGTCCAGTAGCAGGAGTTTAATAAGAACATAAGAACATAAGAAATAGGAGCAGGAGTAGGCCATTTAGCCCCTCGAGCCTGCTCTGCCATTCAATAAGATCATGGCTGATCTGACCTTGGCCTCAACTCCACTTCCCCGCCTGCTCTCCATAACCCTTAACTCCCTTATCTTTCAAAAATCTGTATATCTCCACTTTAAATATATCCAACGACATAGCCTCCACTGCTCTCTGGGGTAGAGAATTCCAAAGAGAGAAGAAATTCCTCCTTATTTCTATTTTAAATGGGCGATCCCTTATTCTGAAACTATGTCTCCTAGTTTTAGATTCACCTATGAGGGGAACGTCCTCTCTGCATCTACTGTCAATCCCCCTCAGAATCTTATATGTTTCAATAAGATCACCTCTAAGTCTTCTAAACTCCAATGAGTATAGGCCCAACCTGCTCAACCTTTCTTCATAAGACAACCCCTCCATCTCAGGAATCAACCTCGTGAACCTTCTTTAAACTGCCTTCACTGCAAGTATATCCCTCCTTAAATAATGGGACCAAACCTCTACGCAGTACTCCAGGTGTGGTCTCACCATGCCCTGCACAGTTGTAGCAGGACTTCCCTACTTTTATACTCCATCTCCCTTGCAATAAAGGCCAACATTCCATTTGCCTTCCTAATTACTTGCTGTATCTGCATACTAACTTTTTTGTGTTTCATGTACCATGACCCCCAGGTCCCTCTGTACAGCAGCATTTTGTAATCTCTCTCCATTTAAATAAAAATTTGCTTTTTTATTTTTCCTACCAAAGTGGATAACCTCACAGTTTCCCACATTATACTCCATCCGCCAAATTTTTGCCCAATCACTTAGCCTATCTATATCTCTTTGCAGATTCTTTGCATCCTCACAGTTTGCTTTACCACCTATCTTTGTATCAGTTTGGCTACATTACTATTGGTTCCTTCATCCAAGTCATTAATATACATTATAAATAATTGAGGTCCCAGCACTGATTCCTGTGGCACCCCACTAGTTACAGTTTGCCAACCTTAAGTTATATCCTGTGTGCTGAATATTCCTCATATTAATGGTATGGATTCAAAACTATGAATTTTTAGGAATAGGAGATTGTCCTTAGGCCTAACAATGCCATTCATTTTTCACAGATCTACGCCATCTAGCCACCCTGTCCACGTATCCTTCAATTATTTCTCTCTGAAAAATGTATCTTATTTCTTAACTCATAGCCTTATATTATCCTTTGGATCAAAAAGTTATGTGAATTCCTTCACATATTAAACCAACAATTTTTGAGCTCTGTCCCCTGATACTTAACCCTCTTCATTATAGTGAACAATTTGCCTGGATCAATTTTGTCAATTCCCTTCATAATCTTGAAAACTTCAATTAGATTGTTTCAAAGTTAGCTTTATAAAGAAGATAAATCTAAATTCCTTCATCTATCTTTATAACTTAAAGTTCTGATATGTGCGATCATTATTGATGCTTACTTTTTTACTGTTTCAAGGATGATAATCTTTTTTACTTGATCTTGAAGCCTCAATCTGGCAAGCCCCATTGGGACTCCCCACAGCAAACCTGTCCAATTTCAATGAGGCAGGGCCCGTAGAAGGGCAAAATTTATGAGAAACCCCCCCCAGTGTTTGGACGCATTGGAAAGGAAATTTAATTTGGAATTATCTACCAGAAAGTTTGAAGTCCTAAAATGCTTATGGAAGAAACTATGAACTTTAATCGAACTTTCACTGCAACCCCTTTGAATGTGTGATGTACTGTTCTTTATTAGTGTAATTATCGGTGTGATATTATATTTTCTTATCCTTAATAAAATCAAAGTTCTTTTGCACCAAACCAGTGGTCTTTTGCACTTTATCACATCCCCCAAATAAATCCAGAGTCTAGAACCTAAGGGAGTGGGAGCGATTCGAACCACTCAAGTAGGTCAGAGGTGAACCTGACCCCCAGGACCACCCCTTACAGCCCTCAAAATTGTAGGGGCCACTTCGTCGCCGGAATGGGCTGATCGGTCACCCAAAAGTCAAACTCGAGCCCAAACTATCTAACTTCATCTTAAAACGCCTTCTAAAGTTTTTAGAGTGTCAAACCAACAAAAGTTGCAATAAGTCTGCCATGTTTATCTCTCTTTCCCTCTGACGCAGTTTCTCTGTGCTAAAGAAAACTCAATATAAATTTTACTTGAATTTAAACAATTTTACAAATAATTTTAAAAGACAACCAAACGGGTTTTGGTCTGAGACTGAGAAAGATTCTGTTGTTTGGCTAGCTTAAATACTACTGATGCATCTTGGGAAATTCTATATATATTGCACATGGTCAGACTGCAGGAGCTGTCCTCTGCTTATAAAGTCAAAGCCCAAAGACTAAAGACTCAAGACTCAAAACAAATTTTTAATGAATATGTTAAACGCAATTTATTGCAGATTATAATCATGTCACTGTGAAATATGTATTTGGGGGATTTTTATTTAAAAACCTTATTTTGGACATTTTGCTTCTTAATAATTACTTTTTCCTCAGCTTTGGAGCAACAAGTAAGGAGCACTTTTTTTTTGCTCTGGAGCCCATACCATTAAATACTCTTTAACAATCAATAATCTTACAACTATAAACTCCAAATATGCTGCTCAGGCTGGTGCATTGGATGTTAGATGACTAAAATTCTATTTATACCTTTAACTCCAAAAGAATTTCTTATTCCAAGTTGTCATATTTCAGATCTTTTGAAGACTTTTCACAGAAAGGATTTAGAAAAGGAATTACTTTTAATGCTTGGTCTTTAAAAGGAATGTGTATTTTCATGAGTTTAATAAAAGGACACCCTGTTGAAATGTGGTTAATATGCTAAACAGAAGTTGTTTTTTCCCAGAGACTAAAGAATAAGTGATGCAATAGTCTGTGTGGGCCATCAGAAAATATTTCTCACCCATTGGCTGCGATTCCGCCTACTGAGGTGGGTCCAGGGCGGCCAGGGTCTGTAGCGAGGTCCCGGCCTGCTGCCTGCTCCATCCCATGCTGTACAAGTGATTTTACCTTGTTGGGGCTTGTTAAGCCCGCTCAGCATGATTTCTGGCCAATTAAAAGGAAACAGGTTCATGTTCATGTAAAGTTTCTGTTCATGTGCTGTCAAACATTGAAATCTTTATTTTCAACACTTTGCGTTCTTGGACACATTTTTGTGTGTACCTTTGGAAGTGGCTTAGTGAGCTGCAGTGAATGGGGAGACAAAACGGTACTCCCTGCAATGGTGACGAGTTTGAAAGGAATGGCTTGAGCATTGTAGGGATGCTTTATGGTGTTGGTGTAGGGTGGTGCAAACCTGGCACATCACAGATAGTTGAACCCATTGATGAGCAGTGGCAGACATTTAAGGAACTTGCAGCAAAAATATATCCCAATGAGAAGGAAAGACTGTAAGAGAAGGAATACTATCCGTGGCTAACGAAGGAAATAAGGGAGGGTATCAAAGTGAAAACAAGGGGATACAATGTGGCCAAGACTAGTGGGAGGCCAGAGGATTGAAAAATTTTTAAAAGCTAGGAAAGAATGACTAAAAAAAATGATTAAGAGAGGGAAGATAGAGTATGAAATTAAATTAGCACGGAATATAAAAACAGATAGTAAGTGTTTCTACGGGTACATAAAAAGGAAAAGAGTGACTAAATTAAATGTTGGACCCCAAGAGGATGAGACTGGGGAATTAATAATGGAGAACAGGGAAATGGCAGAGACGTTGAACAAATATTTTGTATCGGTCTTCACAGTAGAAGACGCTAAAAACATCCCAATAGTGGATAATCAAGGGGCTATAGGGAGGGAGGAACTTAATACAATCATTATCACTAAAGAAGTAGTACTCGGTAAAATAATAGGACTAAAGGTGGACAAGTCCCCTGGACCTGATGGCTTACATCCTAGGGTCTTAAAGAAGTGGCTGCAGAGATAGTGGATGCATTGGTTGTAATCTACCCAAATTCCCTGGATTCTGGGGTGGTTACAAATATAACACCTCTATTTAAAAAAGGAGGCAGACAAAAAGCAGGAAACTATAGACCAGTTCGCCTAACATCTGTTGTTGGGAAAATGCTGGAGTCCATTATTAAGGGAGCAATAGCAGGACATTTGGAAAAGCATAATTCAATTAAGCAGAGTCAGCATGGTTTTATGAAAGGGAAATCATGTTTGACAAATTTGCTGGAGTTCTTTGAGGATGTAACGAGCAGGGTGGATAAAGGGGGAACCAGTGGGTGTGGTGTATTTGGATTTCCAAAAGGCATTCGATAAGGTGCCAGATAAAAGGTTACTGCACAAGATAAAAGTTCACAGGGTTGGGGGTAATATATTAGCATGCATAGAGGATTGGCTAACTAACAGAAAACAGAGAGTTGGGATAAATGGGTCATTTTCCGGTTGGCAAACAGTAACTAGTGGGGTGCCGCAGGGATCGGTGCTGGGGCCTCAACTATTTACAATCTATATTAATGACTTGGATGAAGGGACCGAGTGTAATGTAGCCAAGTTTGCTGATGATAAAAAGGTGGGTGGGAAAGCAAATTGTAAGGAGGGCACAAAAAATCTGCAAAGGGATATAGACAGGCTAAGTGAGTGGGCAAAAATTTGGCAGATGGAGTATAATGTTGGAAAATGTGAGGTTATCCACTTTGGCAGAAAAAATAGAAAAGCACATTATAATTTAAACGGAGAAAAATTGCAAAGTGCTGCAGTACAGAAGGACCTGGGTGTCCTTGTGCATGAAACACAAAAAGTTAGTATGCAGGTACAGCGAATAATCAGGAAGGCAAATGGAATGTTGGCCTTTATTGCAAGGGGGACAGAGTATAAAAGCCGACCAGTCCTGCTACAACTGTACAGGGTTTTAGTGAGGCCACACCTGGAATACTGCATACAGTTTTGGTTTCCGTATTTAAGGAAGGATATACTTGTATTGGAGGCTATTCAGAGAAGGTTCACTAGGTTGATTCCGGAGATGAGGGGGTTGACTTATTAAGATAGGTTTAGTAGGACTATACTCATTGGAGTTCAGAAGAATGAGAGGTGATCTTATTGAAACATATAAGATAATGAGGAGGCTCGACAAGGTGGATGCAGAGAGAATATTTCCACCCATAGGGGAAATTAAAACTAGGAGACATGGGGATCAAGTTTCGGCCACCTGCTAGTATGGCGCACATCGGAGAGGCCCGCCTAATTTATCGAACAAAAGTTGCGTCGAATACTTACCTCGCGATTCTCAGATAGCTGTAGGCCCAATTCCACTTCGGCGCTGCGCAGCAGGAGTTGCTGGGGGCGGAACTGCTGGGGGCGGAGCTACAGCCCTGCGCCGAAAACAGTGCCGGCAGCTGCGTGTGTGCAGTGGAGGCTGCGCGCGTGTGCAGTAGCTGCCGGCGTCCTGTCTCCAGGGCGACGACCCTATCCCAGGCCGAAGGGACATCGCCCCTATCCCCGGCCGAGTGGCCTGCGCATCTTAGAACTCCTGGCAGCCGATGTCGTTGTTGTCGTCAGCGGGGCTCGCCCTCCCGCATCTCGTTGGGGCAGGCCCCGCCCGAAGAGTCGGTGGCGGTGGCAGCAGCCTGGCATCGGCTGCATGCGGGGCTTCTCCTTCGTCGTCTTCTCTCTCCCCCCATCTTCTTCTCTTCCCCCCCCATCTTCCTCTCTTCCCCCCCATCTTCCTCTCTTCCCCCCATCTTCCTCTTTTCCCCCCCCATCTTCCTCTCTTCTCCCCCCCAATCATCTTCTCTTCCCCCCCATCTTCCTCTCTTCCCCATCTTCTTTTCTTTCCCCCATCATCTTCTCTTCCTCTCCCCATCTTCTTCTCTTCCTCCCCCATCTTCTTCTCTTCCTCCCCCATCTTCTCTTCTCCGCACCACCACCCCCCCTTCTCCCTGGTGCTGCAGTAGGTGAGTAGAAATAATTTTTTATTTATTGAGTGATTTTTAATTTTTTTAAAAAATTTTATTTTTTAATTTGTTTGGATTGATTTATTGGTTTATTTATTGATTTATTTATCATTTATTATTGATGATGGCTCTTTATTTGTAAAAGTGAAGTGTTTAATGTTTGTAAACCCCCCTCCACCCCCCCGATCTTTCGTTCTCTATGCCTGATTGCCAAGTGTAGGCAAGGTTTTTCTGAGCATACAAAAATCTACACTTACTGCATTCTAAGTTAGTTTGGAGTAAGTTTTCGCTGCCTAAATTTGCAAAACAGGCGTAAATGGCCAGACACGCCCTTTTTGAAAAAAAAAATCTGTTCTAAAATGAAACTGTTCTAACTCACTAGAACTGGAGCAATCTAAAGGCAGAGAATTGCAATTTCTAAGATATTCCATTCTAAACTAGTTGCTCCAAAAAAATAGGAGCAACTCAGGCCGAAACTTGACCCCATAGTCTCAGAATAAGGGGCCGCCCATTTAAAACTGAGATGAGGAAGAATTTCTTCTCTCAGAGGGTTGTAAATCTATGGAATTCTGTTCACCAGAGAGCTGTGGAGGCTGGGTCATTGAATATATTTAAGGCGGCGATAGACAGATTTTTGAGCAAAAGCAGAATAAAGGGTTATGGGGAGCAGGCAGGGAAGTGGAGCTGAATCCATGATCAGATCAGCCATAATCTTATTGAATGGCGGAGCAGGCTCGAGGGGCCGGGTGGCCTACTCCTGCTCCTATTGCTTATATTCATATGTTAGGCAGTACATGTCTATTTAAGACAGGTGACTGCTAGGTTCTGTCCCAGGCTGTAGAACAGATGCAGAGGACTGAACATGCCAAGCAAGACAAACTACTGAAGTGGAATGGTCATTATTTTTATGTATTACATGGCGGTAAGTTGCATTGATTGAACTAAGTGAATCTTATTATAAATATTGTTCTGTACATTCAATTTATTGTGCAAAAAAGCAGCTTAATAATTTGAACCAAACCTGACCTCGGCTAGGATCTACCTTCAGAGAGATTGAAGAAATACATGCGCAAATTACATGTATATGGACACCTGATGCCAGAAATGTCCCTGGCTATAGTCACTATGGCTCCATGTTTTCTGACATGTCACTTACCTGGGATGTGGAGTGGGCTTGCATCTGTGGTTGAATTGAGAGGCAACCACAGGAAGCTACTGTTGAGCACCTGCACCGAGACAGTAAGTCAACTATAAATGCATCAAAAAAATAGTTTAGTAAATCAAGGTACATTGTAACAGTATTAATATATCAACATATTAAATGCAGTTAACTACTATATGATCACATTGCATAATTTTTTTATTTTTAATAGAAATGAGTGTCTCAGTTTTTTTCAGTCTACTGTCATGTTGTGACACATGGAACTCCAGATTGTGTCAGGCATGCCAACCTGTTACAGCAGATGCTGTGTGGCGGGAAAAATACCTCTTTGACCAAGCTTTTGTCACTTACGTTAATTTCTACTTATGTGGCTCGGTGTCAAATTTTTATCTCTTAATATTCCTGTGAAGCACCTTGGGACGTTTCACTATGTTAAAGGTGCTCTATAAATACAAGTTGTTGTTTGCTTGCAAATCAGAATAGAACATGAAACTATGGCTGAAGTTGAAAGCCTGATAAAATGTTTCTGCACATTACAATATGTTGCCTCTTATGCACAGAAAAATCTAATATATATTAAATTCAGTACATTTAATAAAAACTAATTGTCAGTGACTGTGGTATCTGTTGTTCCTGTAGGTGGTACTGTGAGAAGTAATTTCAGTGTTAAAGGTGTCATGCTGTGTGACGCACAACCGCTGCTATTTTATAATTAAGAGTATATTATCCTGCGTTTGGCCATTGGGTTCAGTCAAAATGCTTTCTGAATTTTTTTTCAGTGACTGACATTGCTACAACATTAAAATGGTTACTGACTCAATATAATCACCATAATTAATTGCTCCAGGATAATTGATCCCAATAATGGCACTGATCTTTATTCAACCCTTTAACAAAGTATCTAGGGCCCAATTTTCGTCTTTGCCAATTTTTGGCACCCAGGAGGATTAACGGCCGATACTTTTGGTGCCCGATTGCGCCAGAAAAAAAAGTTGGAACTTTCGCCAAAGTAAAAGTTTATTTTGGCGCTGCGGTACCCGAAGCTAAATCTGGGAGTGGAGCTTCAAGTCTGCGCTAAAAGTTGAGGTTGCTAGGGTAACGAGAGACACACTGAGGGAGGTTGCCAGCGTAACAGGAGATACACTGTGGGCTGAAGCTCCACCTAACTGAGTTAAAGTTCCACGGCCAGAGCTTGCAGCGGCAGGGGATTGCAGCAGGACGGGGGGGGGGGGGGCGGGGGAATTCGGCCTGGGATTGCAGCGAGACAAGGAGCGGGGTCCTTTCGGCCCGGGATTGCAGCGGGGGCCAAACACTCAGAACAAGTAAGTAATCGCTAATGTAAAGAGATGCAAGGAACGTACTAAACATGATCATTATAAACTATCTTTATGAACAAGACTAAATTGCAAAGAAACAGCTCCGATACAGACCTGAGCGCGATTTCCTTAACTTAACGTAGGGTTTTTCTGATTGCTACTTAAGGCCACTCTGCGCCATCCTTAAAAAAATTGGTGTTGGAGAAAATCGGTTAAAAGGCCAAAAATGGCGTGGAAATCAGTTTTCACCCAGACTTGCGGCAAGAAATCTGCCCTACAAAACAAGTTGCCACCGGTGTACAAACTTTGAGCAAAGTTGCAAAATCAAAATTATTCCAAAAAAATCAGCAGACGCCAAATAAACGGTGCGCGCTGGTGGTGAAAATTGAGCCCCTAGCTTCTCTTTAGCTGCTTTTTACTTACAGTGCCTCTCATAATGCATACTCCATGAAATTTAAGTGCAGGTCAAGGAAGTAAAAAGCAAAGGACTTTCTCAGAAGATGATATTCTTGAATACATTCTAGTCATCAGCGTGTTTTTATTACAAATATTATTGTATACAAATACTGACTATGATGCAATCTTTTTTATATTCGACAATCCAAGCTGCTTATATCGAACACCACTCTGGCTTGCTGGAATGTTCTACCCTTCCCTTCCACTCCTTTCCTCACATGCAGTCCATTGCAACCCAGCCCTCCTTCCATTCCCATCCATGAACCTTGCTCTCTCAAAGCCACCTCTTTGCCAACAGTTACTTGGCTGACCTGCTCTTTATTGTTCCTTCCTCTGTTGCCCTCACTCTCAGTAACAGGGAGCACCATGCTACCATTTTGAGTGTCAGTGAAGAAACTAGCCAGTGTCACTGAGAATGCTTCATTGCTATAATACTCCTTGGTCCTGTTAGAGTTGGGAGTCAGCTGGAGCAGCGCTATTTAAAGGCGCCATCTTGAAAAATATTTTCTGTCTGCCATTACCCTTTGCAGCTTTCTAACACATAGGCAGAGTGGCTGGTGAATAGATCGCAGCGATTCTTACGTTAAGGCCTGTTGTGCCTCCTAACTATTCCCCTGTATAATTTCATAGCACAACACTTATCTCGTTTCAACTGGGGCTGTGTTGGCACTTGACCTCCTGCTCTGACGTCACTATCGGAGGCTACTTAGGCGAAGTCAAAGGCGGAGACAAATATAGAGAGAAAGGCATAAAAATAGGCAGGGAGAAAGGCAAGGAGAAGGACATGGGGCAAAGACAGGGAAGGGCACAGGGAGAAAAATAGCAAAATATGGCCAAAGGGAGGAGACCCAACAGGGCTGGCAACAGGAGACCTTACCCTCCAGGGTATTCCAGCAGCAGTTCTCCTGTATCAATTTCACTGAGGAACAGTGTGTTTGAAGGCTGCGATTCAGCAAGGACATGGTCACAGAGCTCTGCCATCTGCTGCAACCAGACCTCGAGCCTCAGAACAGTGTGAGATCGGCTCGCTCAGTGACAGTCAAGGTCACCTTCGCACTCAATTCTACACCAATGGATCCTTCCAGGGAGCGACAGGAGACATCTCCAACATTTCCCAGTTTGGTGTTCATTGTTTCATCCGCGAGTTCTATACAAAAGGAGGTGGACTACATCTCCTTCCCCATGACCAGAAAGAAGCAGCACGAGCGTGCATGTATCTATGTCAGGATAGCGGGCTTCCCCATGGGGCAAGGTGCCTTTGACTGCACCCACATAGCTTTGGGGGCACCGCATCACAATCCTGAGGTTTTCCCTAACCACAAAGGCTACCACTCACTGAATGTGCAGCTGGTGTGCGATCACACATGCAGAATCCTCACCGTCAATGCCCGCTACCCTGGCAGCATCCACAATGCCTTCATCCTGTGCCAGACCGGTGTGCAGCTCTATTCCAGGCACCACAACAAGCTGACTGCTCGGAGACGAGGGCTATCGGCTCTCCACCTGGCTCATGACTTCCCTCCGTAACCCCAACACTCCCGCCCAGCTCTCGTACAATGAGAGCCATGATGCCACCAGGAACATCATTTAGCAGACCATCAGAGTGCTGAAGCAATGGTTCCGCTGCCGTGACTGCTCGGGAGGAATCCTCCAGCACTCGCCTGAGCAGGTGTCCCCATTCATCGTCGTCTGCTACACGTTGCACAACCTCACCATCATGAGGGCACAGCCATTGCCACCTGAGGAGAAAGAGCAGGCAGAGGAGCAAGAGGAGGAGGAGGAGGAGGAGGAGGAGGAGCAGAAGCAGCAACAGAAGCGATGGAGAAGGCAGCAATTCTGCAAGGGAGGTCCACGACCGTCTCATCAGAGTTAAGTTCTAGTGAATTCCGTCCCACTTCCCTGTTCCTCAGGACGGTCCCCATGACCACATTCATTTTCCCTTCCATTCCAAAGCCCCAACACTGAAATGAGAGACAACAGCAAAGAATAAACATTCCAATTCAAATTTATATCTCACCAACAAACGCTTACATATTAGGCTCGATTTTCGGCTTTTAGAATTTCAGGGGGTTAATGATGGCGGGGCGGTCCTGATACCGCCTGGAAAAATTTTGCGCCTCAGTCAGCAAAATTGGGCAGCTGGGCCCTGAATGTTGGGCGGAGCAATAAGGGAGGTGTTGCACACCTCTCTTAGGGCATTAAACCGGCTGAGCATGGGAAAATCCCAAGCTGAAGAGCCGACCTGGGAGCGCTCTAAGGGAGGTCTGGGCAGAAAAAAAAAACCTGAAAAAAACCCACCAAAAACATTCCTAATACATAGCTCAAGCCACCACAACATAAATCACAAAAAAAAAAGAAAAAACATTCACACTTACTTAAGGTCAACATGACTTATCTCACTGCAGCTGCTACAGCTTGGACTGCCTGCTTTCACAGGCGTTCCCACCAGGGCATGGTCTGCGTTGCACACCGGTTCGCCTGTTCTGGGCGGTAATGTACCGCACCCCGCCAAAACCAGCCCTGAAAACTCTGGCCGGGCGCTGAAAGCTGGCCACCCACCCAGAAGAGCTCACTGCCATCATTGCTGCGTCTCCGGGGCAAAAACAGAGGTGGACAGCATAGTAAAATCCAGCCCAATGTATTTACTAATCACCCTTGTGCATTTCCTTATATCCCCTCTTTCCTTTAACTAATCTAGTGCTCCTTCGCGTTGTGTCCCCTATGGCTGCAGTATGGTTGGTGGAAGGCTGCTATGTGTCAGGGCCAGAGAATGCAGATGGCCTTGTAGGATGCCCTAGGCCTGGAAGGCCCGGATATAGACTGCACCATCTCAGGCTGGGCAGTGGCAGTCTGGGCTGGCTGGGTAATGGCCAGTGACAAGTCCAATGGGGGAGAGGCAGTGATGGGCTCAGAAATGCTGTCATCCTGAGAGATGACAGTAGGTTCCTGCTCCACTGCCCCAATCCCACTCTCCCGGGGCAGCTCCTCAGCATTTCCACCAATCTGCTGCAGCTGGAGTTTGGTGGGCTGCTGCGACACCGTGCGATCCCCTGTAGACTGTGGTGGACCCAGCGGAGATGAATGCAGTCAGAACACTCGTGGCAGCCAGCTGAGACTGCATGAGAGCAGTCTGAGACTGGATGCCAGCAGTCATTGATTGCTTGACACCAGTCAGACCATGCGTGGCATCAAGCTGAGGCTGCGTGAGAGCAGTCTGAGCTTCAATGCCACCAACCATTGTCTGCATTGCAGCACTAAGACGTTGAGTTGCTTTCGCCTGTGCAGCAATGGAAGCTGCCACGTCACCCATGACACAAGTCATGAGGCCTGGATCCACTCTGGGATTCCACCAGTGTCTGTAGACTGGCAAAGGTGGACTCCATGGTGTGCGCAGAGATCTCTGCAATGTTGGAGGCGAACTCCTCCACACTCCGTACCACTGAGAGCCTCATGATCACCCTTGCCATTGCACCCATGATGTCGGAGTGCATGGCCATCAATCTTTGTGTAAATGTCTCCCCATCGATGTCCTCATCTGAGTCTTGTGGAGCAGAACACGCACGCGACCTCACCCTCTGGGGAGATGGCGCCTAAGGTTCCCTTTTCCCTTGGCCTTGCTGCAGCCCACTAGGCCCTAGTGCATCACCCAGTGCAGACCCCTGTACTAGCCTAACCTATAACGAACACGTAGTGTCAGTATCTGAGCTCGTGCCTGTGGGTGAGATAAGCAATGACGCAGTGCTTGGCTCCTCCTCCTCCTGCTCTTCCTCTCCCTCCAGAATGTCTTTGAAATGGCGGGGGGTGGGGGGGGGTTTCAGATGCAGCTGCTGCCTGGTTATCTTAAAGCATAAATGGCACAAGACTCGCATTAAGGTGATTGCATTGGGGCAGGATTGGAGCAAGACAGTTTCAGGAGCTGGAAAATGATAAAGCCTTCTGGTGTGAGGGGGAAGTGGTATAAGAGAAAGAGAGGGGATTGGAAAGTGATGAAGCATTCTGGTGTGGCGGGGGGTGGGGCGGTGGAAATGGTATTATATATGTAAACTTGTATTTACTCTGTACAGCCACCAGAGGGCTCATCCTCGAGTCACAAGGAATCCCATAATCCCTTGGGAGCACAGGTATTTAAGGAGGCTTCACACATTGGAAAGGCACTCTGGAGACCTACAATAAAAGACTAAGGTCACACTTTACTTTGAGCTCACAGTGTTCAGTCTGACTCTTTCTCCATACACAGCAACTGGCTACGAGATATAGATAGCGAACCCAAAGATGCAGAGAACAGTGGGCATCCTGGAGAAATTCTCGGAGGGAGATGATTGGGAAACTTTTTGTGGAGCAATTTGACCAATACTTCGTAGCTAACGAGCTAGATGGGGAAGAGAGCGCTGCCAAATGAAGGGCGATCCTCCTCACTGTCTGTGTGGCACCAATGTATGGCCCCATGAAGAATCTGCTCACTCCAGCGAAACCCATGGAGAAATCGTACGACGATTTGTGCACACTGGTCCGAGAGCATTTGAACCCGAAGGAAAGCGTTCTGATGGCGAGGGACCGGTTTTACACCGACAAAATGTCTGAAGGCAAGGAAGTGGTGAGTTATGTCGCCGAGCTAAGACGTCTTGCAGGACATTACGAATTTGAAAAACATTTGGAGCACATGCTGAGAGACTTTTTCATACTTAGCATTGGCCACGAAACCATACTTCGCAAACTTTTGACTGTAGAGATCCCAACCTTGAGTAAGGCCATACCGATAGCCCAGGCGTTCATTGCCACCAGTGACAATATGAAGCAAATCTCTCAGCACACAAGTGCTGCTACAAGTACTGTGAACAAAGTGATGTTGTTTTCGAATCGTAATGTACAGGGCAGGTCACACGTACCTGCAGCTACACGTCCGCAGATGTCTCAGAGTCCACCAAGGGTGATGAATGAAAGGCCATTAACACCTTGTTGGCGCTGCGGGGGTGATCATCATTTCCATTCATGCCGATTCAAAGAGAACATTTACAAGGGCTGTAGAACAATGGGACACCCCAACGAGTGTGCAGACGAGCTGCAAAGCCTGTTAAACCTGCAAACCACCATGTTGCAGAGGAGGACAGATCCACGGAGGATCACGATGAACCAGAGCCTCAGATCGAGGAGGCAGAAGTACATGGGGTGCACACATTCACCACGAATTGTCCCCCATTAATGCTGAATGTTGAACTAAATGGACTCCCGGTGTCAATGGAGCTGAACACGGGCACGAGCCACTCCATCATGTGCAAAAAGACTTTCGAAAGGTTGTGGTGCAAGAAGGCCTCAAGGCCAGTCTTAACTCCTGTTCGCACGAAACTAAGAACTTACACAAAAGAACTGATTCCTGTGACGATGGTCCCAAGCTGCTCAGCAGGAGCTGACTGGGAAAGATACGCTGGAACTGGGACGACATCCGAGCGCTATCGGCCGCTGATGACACTTCGTGTGCCCAGGTCTTAAACAAATTACCTTCGCTGTTCGAACCAGGCATCGGGAAATTCCAAGGAGCAGAAGTATAGATACACCGAATTCCGGGGCCATGACCCATCCATCACAAGGCGAGAACAGTACCATACATGATGAGAGAAAGGGTAGAGATCGAGCTAGACTGGCTGTAAAGAAAGGGCATAATTTCCTCGATCGAGTTCAACGAGTGGGCCAGTCCTATCGTACCAGTCCTCAAGGGAGATGGCACCGTCAGAATCTGTGGCAATTACAAAGTAACTATCAATCGTTTCTCCGTGCAGGACCAATACCCACTACCAAAGACCGACGACCTCTTTGCAACGCTGGCGGGAGGAAAGATGTTCCCGAAGCTGGATCTGACTTCAGCCTACATGATGCAGGAATCATCGAAGGTCCTCACCTGCATCAACACACACAAAGGTCTTTTTGCTTATAACAGATGCCCGTTTGGAATCTGATCGGCGGCGACGATTTTCCAGAGAAACATGGAAAGTTTACTGAAATTGGTCTCGCACACTGCGGTCTTCTAAGACAACATCTTGGTCACAGGTCGGAACACAGTCGAGCATCTGCAGAACCTGGAGGAGGTTCTTATCGACTCAACCACGTGGGGCTCAGGTTAAAACGCTCGAAGTGGGTTTTCCTGGCACCTGAAGTGGAGTTCCTGGGAAGGAGGATTGCGGCAGATGGCATCAGGCCCACCAACGTGAAGATGGAGGCAATCGAGAAAGCACCAAGACCACAGAACGTGATGGAGCTGCGGTCATTTCTGGGACTCCTGAACTACTTTGGTAACTTCTTTCTGGGTCTCAGCACACTGTTAGAACCACTGCATGTCTTACTACGAAAAGGGGACGAATAGGTTTGGGGCAAGAGCCAAGAAAATGCCTTTGTAAAAGCAAGAAAATTGTTATGCTCAAATATATTGCTTGTGTTGTATGATCCATGTAAGCGTTTGGTACTAGCATGTGATGTGTCATCATATGGCGCCGCGTGTGTATTACAACAAGCTAATGATTTCGGGAAACTGCAACCTGTTGCTTATGCATCCAGGAGTCTGTCTAAGGCTGAGAGAACCTACAGTATGATTGAGAAAGAAGCGTTAACATGTATTTATGGGGTAAAGAAAATGCATCAATACTTGTTTGGGCTAAAATTCGAATTGGAAACTGACCATAAGCCAGTTATATCCCTGTTCTCCGAGAGTAAAGGGATAAATATCAACGCATCGGCCCGTATCCAGAGATGGGCGCTCATGTTGTCCGCATACAACTACACCATCCACCACAGGCCAGGCACAGAAATCTGTGCCAATGCTCTCAGTAGGCTGCCATTGCCCACCACGTGGGTGGAAATGAAGCAGCCCGCAGATCCAGCCATGGTTATGGAAGCATTTGAGAGTGAGTAATCACCCGTCACTGCCCGGCAGATCAAAACCTGGACAAGCCAAGACCCCTTATTATCTCCAGTCAAAAGCTGTGTGCTTCACGGGAGCTGGTCCAGTGTCCCAGTGGAAATGTAGGAAGAGATAAAGCAGTTCCAGCGCCGCAAAGATGAAATGTCTATACAGACAGACTGCCTTCTATGGGGCAATCAAGTAGTGGTCCCCAAGAAGGGCAGAGACTCCTTCATCAATGACCTCCACAATACCCATCCAGGTATCGTAATGATGAAAGTGATAGCCAGATCCCATGTGTGGTGGCCCGCTATCGATGTGGACTTAGAGTGCTGCGTTCACAGATGTAATACATGGTCGCTTTTAAGCAATATACCCAGGAAGGCTGCTAAGTTTATGGTCCTGGCCCTCCAAACCGTGGTCTAGGGTACACGTCGACTATACAGGCCCGTTCTTGGGTAAAATGTTCCTCGTGCTTGTAGACGCGTACTCCAAGTGGATTGAATGTGAGATAATGTCGGCTAGCACGTCCGCTGCCACGACTGAAAGCCTTCGCCATGTTTGGCACACACGCTCACCAGGACATCGGGTAGGCCGACAACGGGCCATGTTTTACCAGTGCTGAGTTCAAAGAATTCATGACTCGTAATGGGATCAAACATGTCACATCTGCCCCGTTTAAACCAGCGTCCAATGATCAGGCAGAGAGAGCAGTGCAAACCATCAAGCAAGGCTTGAATAGGGTAACTGAAGGCTCACTGCAGACTCGCCTATCCCGAGTCCTGCCTAGCTACCGCATGAGGCCCCACTCTCTCACTGGGATCCCACCTGCTGAACTGCTCATGAAAAGAGCACTGAAGACAAGGCTCTCGTTAGTTCACCCTGATCTACATGAATAGGTAGGGAGCAGGCGGCTTCAACAAAGTGCATACTATGATAGCGCAAATGTGTCACGCGAGATTGAAATCAATGATCCTGTATTTGTATTAAATTATGGACAAGGTCCCAAGTGGCTTCATGGCACTGTCATGGCCAAAGAGGGGAGCAGGGTGTTTCGGGTCAAACTTTCAAATGGACTCATTCACCGGAAACACGTGGATCAAATCAAACTCAGATTCACGGACTATCCTGAGCAACCCACCTTGGACCCTACCTTTTTTTGATCCCCCAACATACACACCAGTGGCAACTGACACCACGGTTGACCACAAAGCAGAACACATCGTCCACAGCAGCCCAGCGAGGGCCCAACAAATGATTCAACAACACCAGCTTTCACACTGAGATGATCAACCAGGGAAAGAAGGGCCCCAGATCGACTCACATTGTAAATAGTTACACTTTTGACTTGTGGGGGGAGTGTTGTTATATATGTAAACTTGTATTTACTCTGTACAGACACAAGAGGGCTCATCCTCTGGAGTCACAAGGGATCCCATAATCCCTTGGGAGAACAGGTATTTAAGGAGGCTTCACAGGTTGGAGGGGCACTCTGGATACCTGCAATAAAAGACTGTCACACTTTACTTTGAACTCACAGTGTTTAGTTTGACTCTTTCTCCATACACAACAGGTATGAGAGAAGGAGAGGGGATGGGAAAGTGATAAAACCTTCTGCGGGGGCGAGGGAAGTGCTTTGAGAAAAGGAGAGGAGAAAATGATACCGTTGTTGCCCCCAATGGGGTCGATGTCTCTGCCGGCCATGGCACCCACCACCTGTGGGTCAATGAATCCCAGCTTTCGCTCCTCAAGATCCGAGAGGGGCCGCAGTTCAGTTTCCCTCCCCCAGTTCTGTGCTGCTCCCATCTGTGATGTGCCATCTTGGCCTGCAAAAGAAAGGAACTCATGTGAGTAAGAGTCCAGCTATGTATGTGGAAGATATGCCTGCCGTCATTGACTAGCTATAATTTAGACCAGGCATGAGATGAGGATGTGAGTGTAAGTATCTGCAGAAGCTTGGTGGTTGAGTGATGTGGAAGTGGTGCTTTGCACAGTGTGTGCGCAGACAGAGGTTGAGAGGCTGGTATGGAGGAGGTGTGGAAGCTTGTACTGACCTTCACCACCCGACATAGGTCGTTGAATTTTTTGCGGCACTGGGTGAGACTTCTCTGCATCTCAGTGCTGGCCGACATCTCCTGGAACACCTCTTGCCACATGGCCTCTGCACTGATGGCCTCCTTCCCGAGGCAGGGAAACAGGGAATCCCTCCTGGTCTCGAGTGCCCCCACCAATGCCTCCAGAGCCACATCGTTGAATCTTATGGCCCTCTCCCTTGAAGGGGGATTGCCAGCGGCCATTTCACAAGCTTCCTCAAGTCCAGAGATCAGTGACTGAAGTTCAGCAATGCTGAAAATGAGCAGCAGCAGGTTCAAATGATCTCCCCTTTAAGAACCAGGTGGAGTTGGAGTCAAGGATTGAAGGCTGATTGATGAACGTAACTCAGCTGAAATTGGGTAAGTGGCTGTGAACAGCGCCCCTGCAGTATCCAGCTGAGGCCATTAGCGCCCCCCCCCCCACCCCCCCCTTCACTGCTGGGGCGAAAATACCCAATTTCACACAATTTGGCAAGGCATCTTGCCGGGCGCTAAATTTTTTCAAAGTAAAAACTCACCGCCTCAAATGGAGCACTAACGAATTTTGCTCCCTTTGTCTTCATACCTTGATTTTCCTAGCAATGGAAGATAGTAATTATAAACCAAGAGCTTGATTTAGAGGTTAAAATACAGTGTGATTGGATTTTAGCAGTGTGATTGGTACCACGGAAAATAACATCCTTCATCAGTATCTCTGGGCTACAGTGTCTCCGTGTAATGTGAATTCTTCATTTTTTTTTATCAAGACAGTTTAATATTTTACCTGTACAAAAGCAAAATTCTGCGACTGCTGGAATATGGAATAAAAACTGAAAATACTGGAAATCTCAGCATGTCAGGCAACATCTGAGGAGAGAAAGCAGAGTTAACTTTCTGCTTTCTCGCCACAGATGCTGCCTGACCTGCTAAGATTTCCAGCATTTTCTGTTAATATTTTATCTGGGTCATTTGTAAAGGTAATCTTATCTATTTACAAACAAAAATGACATAGTGCTTTTGTTTCTAGATGTAAAGAGGTCATTAATGGAAAATGCAGCACTGGATAATTTTTTATAAATGGACAAGATTCAATAGAAGCAGAAAATCGAGATAACAAACTAACAAAACCTGATCATATTAACTTAGGTACAAACTAAGTTGAAATCTATTGAATCTGCTAATCCTCTTGATGTTGCCAAAAATTCTCTCGCCAAACAAACCTTTGACTCGTTTCTAATGATGATGATGAGAAGTTAAAAATCAATTCTCATTCTTTCTTATAATTGATTTTCTTAATTCTCATGTGCTGTTCCTAGAATTATTGATCGTCTTACCAAGAACAAATGTATAAACACCCTTCACAAGGAATTACTGTGAATAAAGTTTGTCTAAAAAGAAAAGCTGTTTGTAGCCTAGAAAATTCCACTGGAGATTTGTCTTTCTCCTTATGACAGGATATTGATTTGTTGTTTCTGCATATTGGTGTCAAGTATTAATGATAAGGATTAGCTTTTTAGATTAGAGCCATATTTAGAAAAGTACGGGAAGTTACATTTACTGCAGCAGCAATGATCTCTGAAAGGCTGAATTGTTTTAAAACGCTTCTCCGGTGCCTTGATGTTTCTTATCAGCAAGACAAGCATCTTTAACAAAATTGAAAATGTGTTTGGTTATTCAGAGTAAGCATCATTAGAGACTTCCAATACGAGTTCTGGAAAACAAAGTAATGTTGCCATAACTTGACTGAATTTTTTTGTGGCGGTAACTATGTTGGTGGATAAATGTAGCCCTCTCAACATTATTTATTTGGACTTTTGACAAGGTACCGTGCAAAAGGTTACTTTATAATATAAGAGTCCTGTGGAAAAGGAGGGCAGGTCCTGGATTGGATAGGGAATTGGTTGGGTTGTCGCAGGCAGAAGGTTATTATTAATGAAAGTGATTCTGCGAGGAGACCGGTTACTAATGAAGTCCTGTACGGATCCATGTTAGACCGCTACTCATCACAATTTACACTAACGATCTAGATAATAATGTCATGGGTACTGTCTACATGTTCATAGATGGCATAAAGATCTGTGCTGGTGTTAGGACCCTAGATGATAAAAAAACATCTAGATGCAATGAAGGAAATGTGCCAGTATCTGGCAGATGTCATTTAATGTAGATACATGGAATGTCATGCATGTGGGTAGGGCTAATGCCAAGCATGTATATACCATACTTTGTTTAGCATTGAAGTCTGTTAAGCAGGAAAGGGACGTTGGAGTTATAGTACATGAGTCTTTGAAGGCACAGCCAGTGCTATAAGGCGATTGCAAAGGCAACTAAATTCGTAGGACAATTCATCATAAAAGGAATAGAACCATAGTAGCCTTGTACAAATCTTTAGTTTGGCTGCATTTGGAATATTGTGTTTAGTTTTGGTTCCCTCACATGGTGGGTGATAGAGGCCCTGGAATAGGTTCAAAGAGGGCTACTAGGATGATTCCTAGCCATAATTATCACGATAGTTTTAGAGAACTGGGTCTTTTTGCTCTAGCTAAGCACATCGGGGAGATTTAATTGAAGTGTCTAGAATGATTAGGGGACTAGATTATCTATGTGTCAGGCTATTTGGACTCGATAGATTAGGAACAATGAGTCGTCGTATGTGACCGAAAGCTAATTTCATTTTCTGGAGGAAACCTTACGCATTCAGGTAACAGCATATATTCCTCCAAAACATGAGCAAATGTGTAAGAATTGGGCTGTTATTTAGTACTTTTTTCCTTATTACTCCCTCTAGAAAGTTTTTTGGTTTTCCATTACAATTCCAACATATATCAAGTAGAAAAGCTGACTAACAGAACAGAAATTCTTTTTACATAGCACTGTTTTTATAACTGGTCATCATCATAGGCAGTCCCTCGAAATGAGGATGACTTGCTTCCATGCCAAAAAAAGGACAAGTTCACAAGTGTTTCAATGAAGGACTCAAACTACATCCTGAAGGGTGGAAGATGCCTGTGAGTGCATTTTTTTAACGTGTGGTGGCCGTTGCACACCAGCCACCACATGGGCTTGACAGAGCTAGGTCTTGGTTCAGTGGCAAGGGTTACCCAAGACAACTGGAGACCTGCTCCCCTGCACGGACCTAGTGCGCACACATATCGCAGTGTGGGCTGGTCCGTGCTGCCTCTGGCCCCGAACTCGCACCTCCCCTGGGCTCCGATCACGTCTCTCCACAGTCTCTCGCCGCTCCTTTGCCCCGACTGGTATCCCATTCTCATCGCCACTAAAACCCTCATTCACTCCTTTGCTACCTCAAGTCTTAATGCCTGCAAAATTCACCTCCACAGCCTCGTTACTTTTGGCCTTTTTTTTAAGTGGCGCCCACCTCGCTTCTGCCCACCTCCGACATGGCTATCTTGGTGAGGGTGATAGCATGAGCAGTAATGAAGAAAATAATGGCACTAAAGAATGACACATCCCCAGAACCAGATGGTTTCTATTCCAGGGTTTTAAAGGAGGTGAGCATATTGTAGATGCCCTAACTATAATCTTCCAAAGTTCTCTCAATTCAGGAACCGTTCCTTTAGATTGGAAATTTCACGTTACTCCATTATTTAAGAATGGCGAGAGAGGGAAACCATTGAATTATAGACCAGTTAGCCTAGCATCTGTTGTCAGGAAATTACTAGAGTTCATAATTAAGGATAGGGTGACTGACTACCTCGCAAATTTTCAGTTGATCAGAGAGAGCCAGCATGGATTTGTGAAAGGTAGGTCAAGCCTGACAAACCTAATTGAATTTTTTAAGGAGGTGACTAAAGTAGTGGACAGGGGGAATGCCGATGGATGTTATTTATATGGTCTTCCAAAAGGCATTTGATAATGGGCCAAAAATTCCGGCCTTGCTGGATCCTTGCGAAGTGCACATGGACTTGGTGAGGCCTCACAAAAGCTGGTTTTCGGGGCGTGATGCGCATGCATCGAAAACTGGCTTTCCGATCTGTCAAGATTTCTCTAGATAAATCCTTCGCATCCCCGCTATCCTGTCATGATGTGTCCCAGCTGTGGACTGTACTACCTCGGCATAGGTGGCATCAGTTTGGGCTGGCTGGCTGACAAGCAATAGCAAGGACACTGCCAGAGTGACAGTGGTGGGAAGTCGAATGCTGTCATCTGAGAGAGGATAGAAGATTCTTGCTCCACGGAGCCACTGCACGTCCTCTGGGATGGTGCCTTAGCAATCTTAGTAATCTGTTGGAGGACAGATCGCTGGACTGCTGTGACACTCTGCAAGCCCCTTTCAACACTGATAAACGCAGCTACGGTGGCAGCTATCTGAGCTTGCGTGGCAGCAAGCTGAGCCTACATGACAGAAGTCTAAACTTCCACTGCAGCACACAGACATTGGGTGGCTTCTGCTTGTGTTGCAATGGAAGCTAATACATCATCCATCAGACTCTGCATCAAGGTTGGGTCCACAAGTGCGCTAATGGAGTTGGCCATCACTTCTATCCTGGAAATCATGGGCTCCAAGCTCTGTGCAATGTTGGTGCCAGACTCCTCCATGCTCCTTGAGGCTCTATGGCGGGCCTGCCAATGTACCAAACATTTGTGTGTGCATGCGCCCCTTCTTCTGCAGGTCACCCCATCGAAGTCCTCATTTGAGTCCTCTGTAGCAGAAGACGCGTGTGCTCTCAATCTCTAGGGAACTGGCACTGCGTTACCCTTTCTTCCTGGCCTGGCTGCAGGCCACTCATGCCCGGTGACTCACCATGTGCAGATCCCGCCTCTATGCTACCCTCTAAAATACGCACAGTGCCAGTATCTGAACTGGTGTCTACAAGTGTGAGATTGAGTATCTCTTTTTCTCTATCACTCTGCTCTTGCTCTTCCTGCACTGGCTGGTTCTTGGGTATCTGAAAGGAGCAAGGAACAAGGGTAGGGCTGTGATGAGGGGGGGGATGGGGGAAGCAAGATGTGCATGCTTACACCATCAGCAGTTTGCAACTAAGAAGAGGTTGTGGGATGAGAGATAAGAAGGAGAATTGGATATGAGCATATCACCATCTTGAATGGTTTCAGCCTCATCGTTCACCACGACCTCAGTGACGGCCCCTCCAATGCTGTTGAGCACCATCTCCTTCACCTGGGTAAGATCATGCAGGCTTGCCCGTCTCCCTGCTGGTTAGCTCCTGCTGCCTCTGGTTATGCGCCAACTTGTCCTTTTAAGGAAAGACTGTAAGAGAAGGGATAACCATCCGTGGCTAACTAAGGAAATAAGGGATGGGATCAAATTGAAAACAAGGGCATACAATGTGGCCAAGACTAGTGGGAGGCCAGAGGATTGGGAAACTTTTAAAAACCAGCAAAGAACGACTAAAAAAATGATAGCGAGAAAAGATAGATTATGAAAGTAAACTAACACGAAATATAAAAATAGACAGTAAGATTTTTTCCGGAAAAGAGTGGCTAAATTAAATGTTGGATCCCAAGAGGATGAGACTGGGGAATTAATAACAGAGAACAGAGAAATGGCAGAGACTTTGAACAAATATTTTGTATTGGTCTTCACGGTAGAAGACATTAAAAATATCCCAATAGTGGATGACCAAGGGTCTATAGGGAGGGAGGAATTTAAAACAATCACTATCACTGAAGAAGTATTCGGTAAAATAATGGGATTAAAGGTGAACAAGTCCCCTTGACCTGATGCCTTACATCCGAGGGACTTAAAAGAAGTGGCTGCAGAGATAGTAGAGGAATCTCCCTGTTGTTGGCCACTGGGAAAGTCATTGCTAGAATCCTCCTCAACCGTCTTCTCCTTGTGGCTGAAGAGCTCCTCCTGGAGTCACAGTGCGGATTCCATCTGCTACGGGGTATAACAGACATGATCTTCATGGCACGACAACTGCAAGAGAAATGCAGGGAACAGCACCAACCCTTGTACATGGCCTTCTTTGACCTCACAAAGGCACTGTTAACCACAAGAAACTATGGAGCATCCTCCTCCATTTCAGCTGCCCCCAAACGTTTGTCGCCATCCTCTGCCTGCTCCACGACGACATGCAAGCCTTGATCCTGACCAACAGATCCACCACAGACCCAATCCACGTCTGGACCGGGGTCAAGCAGGGCAGCGTCATCGCGCCAATGCTGTTGCATAAGAAAATAAGAACATAAGAAATAGGAGCAGGTGTAGGCCATTTGGCCCCTCAAGCCTGCTCCACCATTCAAAAAGATCATGGCTGATCTGATCATGGACTCCACTTCCCTGCCCGCTCCCCATAACCCTTTATTCCCTATCACTCAAAATTCTGTCTATCTCCGCGTTAACTATATTCAATGGCCTAGCTTCCACAGTTCTCTGGGGCAGAGAATTTCAGAGATTTAAACCCTCTGAGAGAAGAAATTTCTCCACATCTCAGTTTTAAATGGGAGGCTCCTTATTCTAAGACTATGTCCCCTAGTTTTAGTTTCCCCTATGAGTGGAAATATCCTCTCTGCATCCATCTTGTCGAACCCCCTCATTATCTTATAAGTTTCAATAAGATCACCTCTCATTCTTCTGAACTCCAACATGTGTAGGCCCAACTTACTCAACCTATCCTCATAAGTAAACCCCCATATCTCCGGGGTCAACCTAGTGAGCCTTCTCTGAACAGCCTCCAATGCAAGTATACCCTTCCTTAAATACAGAGACCAAAACTATACGCAGTACTCCAGGTGTGGCCTCATCAATACCCTGTACAGTTATAGCAGGACTTCTCCGCTTTTATATTCTATCCCCCTTGCAATAAAGGCCAATATTCCATTTGCCTTCCTGATTACTTGCTGTACCTGCATACTAACTTTTTGTGTTTCATGCACAAGAACCCCAGGTCTCTCTATACTGCAGCACTTTGCAATTTTTCTCCATTTAAATTATAATTTGCTTTTCTATTATTTCTGCCAAAGTGGATAACCTCACATTTTCCAACATTGTACTCCATCTGCCAAATTTTTGCCCACTCACTTAGCCTGTCTATATCCCTTTGCAGATTTGTTGTGTCCTCACAATTTGCTTTCCCACCCATCTTTGTATCATCAGAAAACTTGGCTACATTACACTCGGTCCCTTCATCCAAGTCATTAATATTGATTATAAATAGTTGAAGACCCAGCACCGATGCCTTCTTGAAATTGAAATACACCACAACCACTGGTTCCCCCTTATCCATCCTGCTCATTACATCCTCAAAGAACTGCAGCAAATTTGTCAAACATGATTTCTCTTTCATAAAACCATACTGATTCTGCTGATTGAATCATGCTTTTTCAAATGTCCAGCTACTGCTTCCTTAGTAATGGACTCCAGCATTTTCCCAATGACAGATGTGAGGCTAACTGGTCTATAGTTCCGTGCTTTTTGTCTGCTTTCTTTTTTAAATAGGGGCCTTTATGATTTTCCAATCTGCTGGGACCACCCAAGAATCCAGGGAGTTTTGGTAGATTACAACCAATGCATCCACTATCTCTGCAGCCACTTCTCTTAAAACCCTAGGATGTAAGGCATCAAGTCCAGGGGACTTGCCCGCCTTTAGTCCCATTATTTTACCTAGTACTACGTTATTAATGATAGTGATTGTATTAAGTTCCTCCCTACCAATAGCCCCTTGACTATCCACTATTGGGATGTTTTTAGTGTCTTCTACTGTGAAGACTGATACAAAATATTTGTTCAACGTCCCTGCACCTTTCCCTGTTCTCCATTACTAATTCCCCAGTCTCATCCTCCAGGGGACCAACATTTACTTTAGCCACTCATCTCCTTTTTATGTACCTGTAGAAACTCTCACAAATGTGTCATGTATGTATGCTTGGGGTCACTAGCCACCAGGTAGTGCCACTGTCGGTGGTCATTGGGCTGTACGCACGTGTGTGCGGCCCAGGTATAAAAAGTGAGCCATCATGTAATGTAATCACTTTGGGCCCAAATAAAGCAGAGCCAGGTTTGTACATGTGTTAGTTTACAGTATTCAATCTATTGAGTTATTACATACATAATATTTGGCGACGAGATAACTTAAGAACCTTTGCATGCAAAAATGAGCACAATTGGAATTCTGGAGAGAGTCATGGAGGGAGAGGACTGGACAGATTTTGTGGCCAACAAAATGGAGGAACTCACTGACGCAATTGGGCGCAGGGCAGTCTTCCTCACGGTTTGCGGTCCAAAAATCTATGGAAGCATAAAGAATCTTCTCTCGCCTGCAAGTCCAACGGACAAGGATTATGAGGAATTGTGTGCTCTAGTACATGGCCATCTCAAACCAGAAGAAGGCATCATCATCTCACATTATCGATTCTACACGCAGGTTCGTTCTGAGGGCCAGGATGTGTCGGAATTCGTTGCCGACTTAAGACGTCTAGCTGGACCATGTAAGTTTGAAAACGCGTTGGGAGACATGCTGCAGGACTTCTTTGCATTCGGCATCAACCACGAGGTGATCCTGCATAAGCTACTGGCGACAGAGACGTTGGATTTGAGCAAGGCCATCACGATTGCTCAGGCATGCATGACGACAGACAAAAACTTAAAGCAGATATCATCAAAAAATCGGAACTCGGCAAGTACTGTAAACAAGATTGTATCGTCGTTTGGCAGAGTTGCAAATGGCAGGGCCAGCTCGACTGCATATACGAAACCTGTGGCTCCCCAAAGTCCACCAATGGGAATGAATCCGATTTCACCGTGTTGGCATTGTGGGGGCAATCATTGGCCTCATCAGCGTTGGTTTAAACAGTACATTTGCAAAGGCTGTTCGAGACTGGAGCATCTCGCATGTGTCCGCAACCGAGCAAGTGTGCTATGACACACCACGTGGAGGATGATGACCAGTATAGCGCGGATCCGGATATGGAATCCAAGATACCAGAGGAGGAAGTGTACAGACTGTATTCGTTCCTAACAAAGAGCCAACTGATAATGATTAATGTGAAACTTAACGGTGTGCCAGTACCGATGGAATTGGACACGGGTGCGAGTCAATCAATAATGAGCCAGAGGACATTCGACAAGCTGTGGAATACTAAGGCTGTGAGGCCTAAGCTGAATCCAGTCAATGCCAAGTGGCATACATACACTAAAGAACTCATAACGGTGATTGGCAGTGCAGTAGTCAAGGTGTCGTATGATGGTGCGGTTCATGATTTATCATTATGGATTGTTCCAGGCAATGGTCCAACGCTGTTCGGCAGGAATTAGCTAGAAAAAATCAAATGGAATTGGAACGATATCAAAGCGTTGTCATCGGAAGATGATAATCCATGTGCTCAAGTGCTGAGCAAGTTCCCCCCTGATAATGACTCCATGAGGCAGGGGTATGACACTTGAACGTACAGACTGTAGTCCTTTATTGCAGCTCCTAGGGTGAGGACACCAAGGGAAGAGCTCCCTTTTATACTGGGTTACCTGCAGTGTACAGGTGACCCTTAGGTCTCCAGCAGCAGCACCCTCTGGTGTACAGGTAAGGTATATACAGGTTGAAGGTACATTCAGATCTAGTGTTACAGTACATCATTACATCATTGGCATGCATACATAACAACACTCCCCTCCAAGCCTTTTCCAAGTCCTTATTGCTATGACCTAGGGAGGCGATCAGTAGTGGGCTGTGGGAGGTTGTGGTGAGGGTTGTGTGGGTGCCAGGTGTGATCCGTGTACTTGAGGCTGGCCTCATACATTTCCCCCTCCCCCCTCACACACAGACAATGTCGGTGTCACTGTTGGAGGATTCCTCAGTGGTGGAGCCAATCCAATGGGTAACGTACATACACTATGGAGTGGGTAAGTAGTGGTGTTTGGTGATGGGCAGGGCTGTGTGAGCTCCTTGTCCTCCATTGGTGGTGGAATTCTGGTCATCCCAGGGTCCGCCAGGAAAGCTGGAGGGTACTGGCCTCTCGCTCCCGGTGCTGGCCCTGGTGGCCAGGGGGTGTAGGGCCGATCTGGGGCAGGTTGCCAGTGGTGGTGGCTGTGCTGCCCATTGACCACTGTCCCTGCAATGGGTCTGCTCCCACTGGGTGTGTGTAAGTCCTTCCTTGGGCATCACATTTGCCCCAAAAGTCCAGGCTACATCGTCAGGTAGCCCGCTGGACCTGTGGGTCTCCCACGGGAGGATACCTCTGACATTTACATTGTACCTGTAGAACCCGGTGTCCTTTAACAGTCTACTTTCTGCATACATAACACATTGGTTCCAATCACAAACAATCGATTCTACACTGTTATCTCTCTTTACATTATTACTTTTAGCACTTACAACATTTTCTTGTGTATCGGTGTCTCCATACAGGGTTACATTTGTCATGTTAAAATTTCTATCATCATGATTTAACAATACAAACTTGTTGCTAACATAATTTTCACAAGCATTCATTACATTTTTTTCATCAGTTACTCCAGCATCACAATTCAATGTTACATTTGCATACCTGCATTCGCTTACTGCACTTTTAACTTGAGAGTCCTTGGCATCGCTGTGCCGAGAGTGAAACTGTCCCTTTAATTTCTTTGGGTTACCGGTCTCCTTTAAGGGGGCCTTCCAATCCGGTGTGCCATTCGGTGCTACGTGTCGCTCCTCCAACGCTGCCCCTCGTGGTCTGGTTGTGGCCATTTTGATTTTAGGTTCTTCGTCTCGTGGTGCAACCGCCATCTTCTCGCTCTCCTCGAGGTAGGTTGTGGTGATCTTTTTCTTCTCAGGTTCGGCCACAGATGTCAGTAATCCATCTTTTCCACCTATCTTCTTCACTCGGAGTCCTGCCACGGCCCGGAAGGTGAGGTCTGGACGGTCAAGTTGGTTGATCTCGTCACGGTGTTGGGCAGTCATTGCCACGCAGTCGAGCTGAACGATAGTTGCTGTGATGGATCCAAGTTCGGGGCTGCGTGGGATGTCGATCACTGGGGTTCTGAGGCCGTCGTTACTCCGACCGAATTAGGCCTGCTTCATCCAACTTCTTCCCAGCAGAGTTGGACCATCGCCAGCAACAATCCACAGAGAGAACTTGTTCATCGCGCCGCCCTGGGAGACCTGGATGTCCACGCTGCCAACGACTGGAATGATGCCTTTGGTGTAGGTGAGCAGCTTTGCCTGGATAGGAGACAGCTTTGGTCATTCGGCGGGATTGTTCCAAAGTTTTTCAAAGGTCATCTGGCTCATCAAAGACTGGCTCGCCCCTGTGTCGATCTCCATCAAAACTGGAACTCCGTTGATGTCCACTTCCATCTTCCATGGGGAACTCTCGGTGGAGCAGGTATATATTCCGTACTCTTCTTCCAAGGGCTGAGCAGCTTCATCTTCATCAGTGTCGGAGCCCAGGTGATCAGCCAACTCTTCAGCGACGCGGTGCATAAAGCTTTTTCTGCACATTCTCTGAAGGTGACCTTTCGCGTTGCAGCCTTTGCATGTATAGTCTTTGTAACGGCACTGGTGAGTCCCGTGGTTTCCTCCACAGCGCCAGCACAAGGCTAGCCAGTTGACCCCATGTGGCGGACTCAGGGTTGCGGGACTCGGGGCAGCATTTCTGCCTTTAAAAGTCGGTATTCTGTTCACTGCGCTCATCGGTTTAGAGTCCTGGGTGTGGGTCATCATTTGTTTGGAGTCGCAGACTGAAATCATGAAGGCCTGGCTCACTTTGATTGCCTTCTGCAGGGTGACTTTGATGTCCGCAGAGAGCAGTTTGTGGAGGAGGCCCTCGTGGCTGATCCCAATAACAAAAATGTCCCTTAGTGCTTCCGTGAGATGGTCACCAAAATCACACGGTGCAGCCAACCTTCTTAAATCTGCAGCATACTTAGCAATTTTTTGGCCTTCGGGGCACCAGTGAGTGTAAAACCGGTGCCTGGCTGTGAGGATGCTTTCTTTGGGTTTCAGTTGCTCTTGTATTAAGGTTACAAGTTCACCTTAGCTCTTGGTTGTTGTCTTCGCTGGGGCTAGCAAGTCCCTGATGAGGCTATGGATAGTGGGCCCACAACTACTAAGCAGGATGGCCATGCGGTGGTTCGTCAGTGTGGCCGGTGAGTCCCTATCCAGGTCGTTGGCTATGAAGAAGTATTCTAACCTTTCCATGAAGGCGTCCCAATCTTCTCCATCGGTGAATTGTTGGAAGTTGCTGAGATTAGACATGTGTGTGGAATTTGTGACCACTTCGCCAGTTATTGTGTATGTAGGCATTCTGTTAATGACTCCACGAGGCACTTGAACTGTACAGACTGTAGTCCTTTATTGCAGCTCCTAGAGTGAGGACACCAAGGGGTGAGCTCCCTTTTATACTGGATTACCTGCAGTGTACAGGTGACCCTTAGGTCTCCAGCAGCAGCATCCTCTCGTGTATAGGTAAGGTACATACAGGGTGAAGATACATTCAGGTCTAGTGTTACAGTACATCATTACATCATTGGCATGCATACATACCAGGCAATTTCACGGGAGCCAAGGTGCAGATCCACGTGGACTCGGATGCAAGACGCGTCCATCATAAAGCTCGGGCGGTTCCGTACATGATGAGGGAGAAGGTCGAAATCAAACTGGACAGACTCCAGCATGAAGGGGTCATATCACCGGTCAAATTTAACGAATGGGCCAGCCCCATTGTTCCTGTGTTGAAGAGTGATGGCACTGTCAGGATTTGTGGAGACTACAAGGTTATGATCAACTGAGTTTCGAAACAGGATCAATCCCCGTTACCGAAGGCTGATGATCTGTTTGCAATGCTAGCCGGGGGGAAGTCGTTCACTAAACTTGACGTCAGCCTACATGACACAGAAGCTGGTCAAGACGTCAAAGAAACTTGCATGCATCAACACTCATAAAGGACTGTTTATCTACAACAGGTATCCTTTCGGAATTCACTCGGCTGCAGCCATATTTCAGAGGAACATGGAGAGTCTACTGAAGTCCGTCCTGAGAAACATTATGTTCCAAGATGACATACTGGTCACAGGTCGTGACACCGCAGAACATCTGAACAACCTGGAAGAGATTCTACATCGTCTGGACAAAGTGGGATTCAGACTGAAATGTTTGAAGTGAGTCTTCATGACACCGGAAGTCGAATTCCTGGGGAAGAAAATTGCTGCTGACGGCATCAGGCCTATGGACTCGAAAACCATCAACAATGCAACCAAGCCTCAGAATGTGACAGAGCTGCATTTGTTCCTTGGTCTACTCAACTACTTCTGTAATTTCCTACTTAGGTTGAGCACTTCATTAGAGCCACTGCTCTTGCTACTAAGAAAAGGCGACAACTGGGTTTGGAGTGTATCTCAAGATAGAGCTTTTGAGACAGCTACTAATCTGCTTTGCTCTAACAAGCTGCTGGTACATTATGATCTGTGTAAGCATCTAGTATTGGCCTGTGATGCTTCGCCATATGGAGTTAGTTGCGTGTTCCAACAAGCTAATGAATCGGGTAAACTAAAACCTGTTGCGTATGCTTCTAAAAGTTTGTCAAAAGGTTGTTCAGACGTTCGGCGATGTCACGACCTGTGACCAGGATGTCATCTTGGAGCCTACAGCATGGCAGAAAAAGAAGCATTAGCCTGTGTGTATGGGGTTAAGAAGATGCATCAGTACCTATTTGATCTTCGGTTTGAACTGGAAACAGATCACAAGCCACTCATTTCATTGTTTTCAAAAAACAAAGGTATCAATACCAATGCATTGCCCCGCATCCAGAGGTGGGCGCTGACAATATCTGTCTATGATTTTGTCATTCGCCATAGACCTGGCACCGAGAATTGTGCCGATGCACTGAGCCGTCTGCCGTTGCCCACACCGGAGGTGGACACGCCACAATCTGCAGACCTACTCTTAGTTATATATGCTTTTGAAAGTGATGGAACCCCTGTCACGGCTCAATAATTTAAGACCTGGACCAGCCAGGACCCAATATTTTCGGTTGTGAAACATTGTGTCCTTAGTGGTGATTGGTCTGCCATACCCAAGTAAATGGGTGATGAGACCAAACCTTACAACTGTCGCAAAGACGAACTATCCATTCAGTCAGATTGTTTACTGTGAGGTAATCATGTTGTTATGCCTAAGAAAGGCAGAGAGAATTTTGTACATGATCTACATAACACTCATCCCAGTATTGTCATGATGAAAGCCATTGCCAGGTCTCATGTATGGTGGCATGGAATTGACTCTGATCTGGAATCATGTGTACATCAGTGCACCACTTGCATGCAGCTAAGTAAAGCACCAGTGGAATCGCCGCTGAGTCTGTGGTCGTGGCCATCTAAACCATGGTCCAGGATCCACTTCGACTTTGCAGGTCCCTTCCTGGGAAAGATGTTTTTAGTTGTGGTGGATGCATATTCCAGATGGATAGAGTGTATAATCATGCCATCCAGTACATTCACAGTTACCATTGAGAGCTTTCGCATCATGTTTGCCACTCATAGTCTGCCCGACATCATTGTAAGCGACAACGGACCTTGCTTCACTAGTCTGGAGTTTCAAGAGTTCATGAAACTCAATGGTATCAAACCTGGCAATGGCTTTCATCGTGACAATACCAGGATGAGTGTTATGTAGATCATGTACAAATTTCTCTCTGCCTTTCTTTGGCATAACAACACAATCCGCACCATTCAAAACCGCATCTAATGGTCAAGCAGAGTGTGCTGTCTAAACCATCAAGCAGAGTATGAAACGTGTAACTCAAGGTTCACTGCAGACTAGCTTGTCATGCATATTGCTTAGTTACAGGACAACACCCCACATGTTTACCGGGGTCCCCCCTGCTGAACTATTGATGAAGAGAGGTCTCAAGACCAAGCTCTCTCTTGTACACCCTGACTTGAACGATCATGTTGAATACAGATGTCAAAGTCAGCAGTGGTATCATGATCGCGCTGCTGTGTCACGCGACATTTCTGTTAACGATCCTGTGTGTGTACTAAATTATGGTCAAGGTCCCAAGTGGATCGCTGGTACTGTTACGGCCAAGGAGGGTAACAGGGTAACAGAGTGTTTATCGTCAAGCTCAAACATGCAGGAAACATGTTGATCAAATAAAACTGCGGCACACGGATGAACCGGAACAGTCTGAGGAAGACACAATTAGTGACCAACCAATCTACCCTCAGTATCAGAGGACTCCGCTGTCATCAATGAATCTGGACTTTCAATCCCTGATATGGTCATTGCCACTCCCATCAGATCGACTATCCAGTCCCCAATCATAACAGACTCAGAACGCTCGCCCAAAGTTGGAGTTGAGCTGAGACGATCAACTCGGGAGCGGATCGCCCTGGACCGTCTCAATTTGTAAAAGGACTGTTACTAATATCTTAAAGGGGGATATTGTCATGTATGTATGCTTGGAGTTACTAGCCACCAGGTGGCGCCACTGTTGGAGGTCATTGGGCTGTATGCATGTGTGTGCGGCCCAGGTATAAAAGGCAAGCCATCATGTAATGTAATCACTTTGGGCCTTAATAAAGCAGAGCCAGGTTTGTACCTGTGTAAGTTTACATTATTCAGTCTATCGAGTTATTACATACGTAACAATCTGTTTATATATTTCGTGCTAGTTTGCTTTCATAATCTATCTTCCCTCTCAATCATTTTTTTAGTCGTTTTTAAAAATTTCCCAATCCTCTGGTATCCCACTAGTCTTGGCCACATTGTATGCCTTTGTTTTCAATTTGATACCCTCCCTTATTTCCTTACTTAGCCATGGATGGTTATCCCTTCTCTTACAGTCTATCCTTCTCATTGGGATATATATTCTCGATCTTCCTTGCTGTAATGCTCCATCTCACGCTCAACAAGCTCCCTGTAGAGTGGAACTAAACTATAGAACCAGTGGGAACCTATTCAACCTTAGTCGCCTCCAGATTAGATCCAAGACCGTCCCATACTCTGTTATCAAACTACAATACGCGGTTGACACTTGCATCTGCGCACATTCAGAGACTGAACTTCAAACCATCGTCAACATCTTCACCGAGGCATACGAAAGCATGCGCCTTACACTAAACATCCGTAAGACAAAGGTCCTCCACCAACCTGACCCCGCCACACAGCACTGCCCCCTGGTCATCAAAATCCATGGTGCGGCCGTGGGCTCGGGAGCCTACTATCAGCAAGGGCAGACATCGAAGAAGAGGTCCAACACCGTCTCCAGTGTGCCAGCGCAGCATTTGGTCACCTAAGGAAGAGAGTGTTCGAAGATCAGGCCCTCAAAAATCTGGCACCAAGCTTATGGTCTACAAGGCTGTCGTGATACCTGCCCTCTTGTATGGCTCAGAGATGTGGACTATATATAGTAGACACCTCAAATCGCTGGAGAAATACCACCAACAACGTCTCCACAAGATCCTACAAATCCCTTGGGAGGATAGATGCACTAACATCAGTGTTCTCGACCAGGCCAACATCCCCAGCATCGAAGCACTGACCAAACTCGACCAGCTCCATTGGGTGGGCCACATTGTACACATGCTCAGCACAAGACTCCCTAAGCAAGCACTCTACTCTGAACTCCTATTCGGCAAGCGAGCCCCAGGTGGGTAGAGGAAACATTTCAAGGACACCATCAAAGGCTCCTTGATAAAGTGCAACATCCCCACAGACACCTGGGAATCCTTGGCCAAAGACCGCCCTAAGTGGAGGAAGAGCATCCGGTAGGACGCTGAGCATGTCGAGTCTTGTCGCCGACAGCATGCAGAAAACAAGCGCAGGCAGTGGAAGGAGCTTGCGGCAAACCAGACTCCCCACCCACCCTTTCCTTCAACCACTGTCTGCCCCACTTGTGACAGAGACTATAATTCCCATATGGGACTGTATAGTCACTTGAGAACTCACTTTTGAGTGGAAGCAAGTCTTCCTCGATTTTGAGGGACTGCTTATGATGATGAGATACATTGGTTGTAATCTACCAAAATTCCCTGGATTCTGGGGCGGTCCCAACGGATTGGAAAACTGCAAATGCAATGCCCCTATTTAAAAAAAGGAGGCAGACAAAAAGCAGGAAACTGTAGACCAGTTAGCCTAACATCTGTCATTGGGAAAATGCTGGAGTCCATTATTAAGGAAGCAGTAGCAGGACATTTGGGAAAGCATAATTTAATCAAGCAGAGTCAGCATGAAAGGGAAATTATATTTGACAAATGTGCTGAAGTTCTTTGAAGTTGTAACGAGCAGGATGGATAAGGGGGAACCACTGGATGTGGTGTATTTGGATTTCCAGAAGGCATTCAATAAGGTGCCACATAAAAGGTTACTGCACAAGATAAACTTCACAGGGTTGTGGGCAGTATTTTAGCATGGATAGAGGATTGGTTAACTAACAGAAAACAGAGAGTCGAGATAAATGAGTCATTTCTGGTTGGCAAACAGTGACTAGTGGGGTGCCACAGGGATCGGTGCTGGGTCTTCAACTATTTTCAATCTATATTAATTATTTGGATGAAGGGACCAAGTGTAATGTAGCCAAGTTTGCTGATGATGCAAAGATGGGTGGGAAAGCAAATTGTGAGGAGGACACAAAAAATCTGCAAAGGGATATAAACAGACTAATTGAGTGGGCAAAAATTTGGCAGATAGAATACAATGTGGGAAAATGTGAGGTTATCCACTTTGGCAGAAAAAATAAAAAAGCAAATTATAATTTAAATGGAGAAACATTGTGAAGTGCTGCAGTACAGAGGGACCTGGGGGTCCTTGTGCATGAAAAACAAAAAGTGAGTCTGCAGATACAGTAAGTAATCAGGAAGGCAAATGGAATGTTGGCTTTTATTGCAAGGGGAATAGAGTATAAAAGCAGAGAAGTCCTGCTACAACTGTACAGGTTATAGGTGACGCCACACCTAGAGTACTACGTACAGTTTTGGTCTCTGTATTTTTGCATTGAATATATTTGCATTGGAGGCTGTTCAGAGAAGGTTCACTAGGTTGATTCCGGAGATGAGGGCGTTGACTTATGAAGGCAGGTTGAGTAGTGTTAGCGTGGATGTTTTCTCGGAAGAATCACTCAACACTCAGAGTCGGTTCCAACGCCAAAACGGCTTTTATTACGCCGGCGGGGAGAGCGCCTCTGGTCCAACTCCAGGCACTCCACTCTCCACCGAACAAAGAAATTCATCGATATTTATATGCTTTACAATAGTTTACAGTTACTCAGCCCACTTCGGCTGGACACAATCCAATCATAATGATTATAGATTACATATAGGTTTATTTAACCCAATAGAATTCCCCTGATACCTCAGGGGCTGTATGTTCGGTTTTTGTCAGCTCGGGCTGATTAATGACCTCGTTATGTGAGGTAGGCCTCCCCTTATCTCTGTTCCTCGGGGCTTTGCTGTGCGAAGTCCTTGATTAAGGACATTCCACACCAGGTACTATAATGGTTCGTTATGGTTATCTTGTCTCAAGTGGATGATCCAAGGCATTCCCGGTAGTGGGCCTCACAGGGTCATTGCTCGGTCAGCCTCAGTCAATAGTTCATTGCTTGACTAACTGAGTTCCCATCATGCTTGGGCAGCCATTTTATATGTGGCCACTTTAAACCTATATGAGTTTAGATATATTTAGCAGGTGCCTAATGCCTAGTGTTTTGATATATTCAGCAGGTGCCTAATGCCTACAACAATTCCCCCCTTTCGGTAAAGGGACTAATCCTAGTCCCCCTTTAACCGACCGCCCTACCTTTATTAGATTTTGTGCACGGCCCGGTACTCCCTGCCTCAACGTGCTGGCCAGTCACGTGGTTTCAGGGGTCCTGGTTGCTTAAATCAAATTGACAAAGGCCAAATCCTCCTGCCCCTTTATTAGATGGGCTTGTTTAGTATCCGGGGACCAGTCATGGGTCCCTCTTCATTGTGCGTGGTGCCTGCATGCCTGGCAGGCCATTATGCCCCATGTTATTGCTAAGATCAATTGTATCCCGACCAGTATGTGTGAAATTATTCGAATTCAAGGATGGATGTTCACATTTATTCCCCAGTCCCAGGCCTTTCTCCACCAACTCTGACTTTGTAAGTCTACATCGATATCTTCTTCCAGTATTTTGATTTTAGTTTGCAGTTGGTGGTAGAGCTTTACAGATTGACCCACCCTGAGCCTCAATTCTCGTAATACTTCAGTTAGACGTGGGATAGGGACCTGATCTGGTTCGTCATAATCCTGCAAATGATCGTGGAGCTGATCGGTTACATCAATAACTTCGGGCTTCCGGCGCCTAACCTGGGTGATATGCACTTGCCCGATCGCGATAGGTCGTAGCGGCGCAAAGCAAAAGTTCGGCTGTGGTATCGGGCACTGCAGGTCATTATACTGGTATGAACGCTCGGTAGTAGAAACGCAGTACCTTCCCTTCCCTCCGTAGCCTGCCCTCGCGAAGTGCCTGTGTGCGGGCACTATTTCTAATGCACATCCGTTGGTTCAGTTAAATCCGCACTTGTCTAGCTCCCCTCGGCCCACCGGGTGAGGGCATACTGTGATCTGCCCCTTTTGCTTGCATTCTGTTAGGGAAATCCCGGTAAGTATGTCGTTTTGGCGAACGGCAGAGGTGGTGGTCAGATAGTAACGGATGGAGACATTTTCCCGTATTACTCCGATATTCTCTAGTTGGTACAGGGGGAACGGCCCCGAGTCCGGCGTGGCTATAGGGATCATCAGGACTATCCCTATCCCAGTATTCCTACCCATCTGACAATCTGGAATTGCTGGGTATACTCAGGTCAGTCCCTTCAGAGTACAATTATCCAGTGTCCCCCTCTATTTCGCCAACTGAGCTAAATGTGAACTGTCTATCCAATCGGGTACCTCCCCGCGTTGGATCTGATCGAGATTGTGGCGGATCTGTCCCACCATCCACAGACCATAAGCGTGACAGAGTTGCCCCTGTCTTTGCTTTCCGGTGTCTTCTCTTTCTCTATCAATGAGGTGATTGATAGTTTTGGCGTGCGCTTCCAGGACTGAGATGCCATCCAACTGGATTTCGGCACCCTCCTTTCCTAGGTTGGCTTGGTCTTCCTGGTTTTGCTCCACCCTCTCATTTAACCCCTTCATCACCCCTCTAAGCTGTTCCACCCTCTCGTTTAACCCTTGTATGTCTATTGAGTTTACCACGGAGGTTCCGGTATTAAAGCTAGTAGCGACATCATTAACTATTCCCCTCTTAGTTCTATGAACTGGCTCTTGTCCTCAGAATCTACTGGCACCCATGGCATCGGCAGCCTGCTGCATTACTACTTTACTCAGCACTTTATACATATTTCTTGCCCGCTCTGTACAATATTCCAGCATTCGTATGCCTGAGACATTGATCAGGACAGGCATAATTTCATGTTTGACATTATCATATACTATTTCACCCTCGTTGAACAGTACAATCCCATTTTCTGGTCCCTTAGTAGTTATGGGACATGGCAATTCCTCAGGCTGTGTGGTGGTTCTTATGGGGCGCGGTGTCGGGGGTGAGAAGCATACATACAGCGATATTGCGGCAGCCTCTACCTCCTCGTAGTATCCACACAGCCCCACCCCCCTTTTGTGGGTGACTAATGGTTGTGGTTGGGCAGGGGGTGCACAAATTATCCCCCTGGCCTCCCTTCGCCCAATGCAACTGCTCCTTGTACCCGTGGAGCATTGCATGCATACTTTGTCCTTATTCAGGTTCACTTGCAGCCATGCATTAAAATAAGTCCTGTTCTTGCTCCAGTCCTTGGCTGCTGGGATGCACATTCCATCCGTTAAATTAAACAAGACTCCATAGTTCATGTAGTTGTTTGTTTCTTGAGTGCGCTGCAATCCATTGGTATCATCCAGTGTTTGTGTGGGTCTTAAGGTTCCCAATATTATGAGTTGAATCAGTCGTCGCGGTCCCATCTCGGTGAGTTTTATCTGCAATTTTAAACAGACAGCCTGGTCGTCACCAGGTGTTAGGTTCTGGTCTACTTGTGTCGCGGTCACTCTGTGGGATCGGAGGTAAGGATTAGGTTATCCATATTCTTTATAGTCGTACCATCTCTATCAGTTCATGTCCCTGTCTGGGCTGCCGTCGGTTTTGCATTTGAGCCTGCTGTGCTCGAGCCTGCACGATGACCCATCTAAATATTATCCAAACTCCAATCAACACCAATGCCACCACTATTCCTCCAAACATCGCTGTCTGCTTTACTGTTAGGTTGGGTTTGTGGACTACACTTACCCACCGTGGGGTACATTGGCTCTATTGCCATAGGTGATGGTGCTATGGCTGCGCACTGCACTTCCATCTAGTCCCGTTTTTTTTTTAAACATCTCTTCCAGCCTGTTTATCTTAGCTTTTAACTCTTGTCCAGCTAGTTCCGTTTTATTTTATTCTGAATATCTCACCATTTCCTCTGTCTGTCAGGTGAGTCTTCTTTATTTTATTAAGAAATTCAAATTAGTAAGGTCCAGTGTAAAACAGCTGTCAATGGAAAGGGTTAACTCCTTTACAGATTTGTAAGAAGGCCTGATGTCATTACGTGACTTTGCGTAATCATCCGAATTTCGTTTTTTTTTCAATCTTTGTGCCTCCAAAACTTGCTTAGAAATTAGGAATCCATTACAACAGCAGAAATCATTAGTAAGCTGGTCATAATAAAACTCTTCTCATCAGGAAAGACAGCATTTTAGATTAAACTCCAAATTTTCTAAGCTTCTAATTCAAATACTTGCCAAAGATTTTTTTTTAAAATGAGAGACTGAAATCCAATTTTCACACAAGCTGTATACATTCCAACATTTTTTTTTAATGGTTCCGTTTACTGGGCAAATCTTGTGTTTCATTTCTCTCTCTGCTGAGTTCGCATAGCTTAGATCTTTTCTCCTCGGTTATTTTCAAAACCCTCCTGCTTGTTTAGACTGTAAGGGACTTTTCTTGATAAACAAGTCCACTTTGGAAATCTTTTCAAACTGCAGTGAAACTTTCTCGTAATTTAAAATAATTTTCAATGTAGAGTGTCTTTTACCTCCTCCAATTTTTTTTTCAATGAAACCAATATCTTTTTCACAGTCAATATCAACTAGTATTTAGTAAGTTATGTCGTTTTCCATCACAAACACCCCCTTTATTTTTCAACACCTAATTAGTGCGTTACGTTTTTTTTTCAGATCACCTTTCTTCAAATAGTATTTTACATGGAGGGCTCGTGACTCCGTAAATTTGTTAATTTAAAATCATCAGACAATCGAAGACACTTTTTCTTTCAAATTCGTTCAATTTGTTTACTTTCAAAGTTGCGTCTTTATCTTTTTCTTTTCTCCATAACTAGTACGGAGTCTAGCATGTAAGCTTTGAGGGCTGCTTTTCGTTATCTCAAATTTCAGTTTCAAGGTCGTTACAATGTTTTTTCTAAACTGCTAAAGCTTGCTGTTCCAACATTTTTCAAAAGTCCCTTTTACACCTTCGCAGTTAGCTCGCCACTCGCCCAGGAGTTTGATCTGATCCGTGAAGGTATTTCTGGATTGTTTCCAAACCTTTTAGTTTTATTTCTCCTTTTTTCTTTAAGAAATTTAATTTAATAATTAAATATTTTTTTTAGTTGCATCCATCTCAGTATTTTGCTGTGCCTTCTCTTAATATCTCAAAATCCCAATTCAAATTTTGTAATTTCAATCTTTATTTAAAACTCTTTTTTTTTAGCTAGAAGCTTTTTTTAAAAAAAGGCATTCTTTATCTCATTCCTAGACTAAATTTATGTCTTTCAACCCAATGTAATCAATCTGTTGTGCATTTCCTAGCTCCGTAACTTATCATCCGAATAAATCCACACCTGCGTTTCTAACTTAAAATATCTTAAAACTTCCCACATACAGGACAACACTACAAAGGGTTAAAAAAAACTTCCACTCAGTTTGGAAAAGTGGGTGGAGCTAAAATAAAGAGACAGCTGCACTCCTCTTCTAAACAGGCTTTCGGAAACATGAAAACACAAAAAAAAATTCATTCCGCAGTCAAAAAATCACACAAGGACTCTCAATGACAGACATTCACAAAAGTCTCTCTTCATTCAACAAAGCTTATTAATTTTTTGGCCGGCTCTATTCTTGGATCCATACTTCACTTAAGATAATCACTATCAGGTTTTGTTTTATTTCTTACATATTGATTTACTTCCCCTGTTAGTTTTACGTGGGCTCGCAGTATCAAGACCACAGCCTTTTCATTTTTATCTTTCTTTTCCTTCTCCCACCATTCCCGCTGATTTGCTGGCAGGTCCTGGGGGTCCCATCCTGACTTAATCATCTTCTCAATTAGTTTCTTTTGTTTTTCCGCCAGGTGGTGGGTGGGGGACCCTTCTGGTCCCCACTCGAGGTTATTTGTTTTATTGGCCATTCCTGGGTAGGACTAGAACCGTTAGGAATCTACTCTGAGGTCCGCTTTCTACCGAGCGTAACTTGTAGTAGACCATCTCCTGGCTACTGTCAGGTCACAAGTTCTGCTGTTACACAAACTTATACAATTCTTAAAACGCGTTTAAGCAATTCCCGCAGTGCCCCACACCTCCTTAACGACTACCTACCACCGTTTTGTCTGTTGGTCCGACCCTGTTCACAGGTTTGGTTTCCATTGGTCGCTGTGCACCGCCTGGTCTCCGGGGTATACTTTCAAATCACACTACTGGGTCTGGGATGTGTCGCTCGGTATCACGGTCCCACGGTGTAAGTGTGTTCCCTACGCCTACTTAGTTTCTGGCCGTCACATGGGACTAAAGTCCTCTTAATTCAGGCTCAGGCTAGGCATTTGAGATATTAGACCGTCTCCTCATGTCGATCAACTGGCTTCCACCTCCCACACCCTTTATAATTAAACATTTTTTTATACTCACCCGGGTTTTTCCAAGGGCATCCAGTGACTCCGGGAAATCCTGTTCGTGACGCCACTGTTAGCATGAATGTTTTCTCGGAAGAATCACTCAACACTCAGAGTCGGTTCCAACGACAAAATGGCTTTTATTACGCCGGTGGGGAGAGAGCCTCTGGTCCAACTCCAGGCACTCCACTCTCCACCGAACAAAGAAATTAATCGATATTCATATGTTTTACAATAGTTCATTACAGTTACTCAGCCCACTTCGGCTGGACACAATCCAATCATAATGATTATAGATTACATATAGGTTTCTTTAACCCAATAGAATTCCCCTGATACCTCAGGGGCTGTATGTTCGGTTTTTGTCAGCTCGGGCTGATTAATGACCTCGTTATGTGAGGTACGCCTCTCCTTATCTCTGTTCCTCGGGGCTTTGCTGTGCGAAGTCCTTGATTAAGGACATTCCACACCAGGTACTATAATGGTTCGTTATAGTTATCTTGTCTCAAATGGATGATCCAAGGCATTCCCGGTAGTGGGCCTCACAGGGTCATTGCTCGGTCAGCCTCAGTCAATAGTTCATTGCTTGACTAACTGAGTTCCCATCATGCTTGGGCAGCCATTTTATATGTGGCCACTTTAAACCTATATGAGTTTAGATATATTTAGCAGGTGCCGAATGCCTAGTGTTTTGATATATTCAGCAGGTGCCTAATGCCTACAACAAGTAGGTTGGGCTGACACTCATTGGAGTTCAGAAGAATGAAAGATGTTACTGAAACATATAAGATAATGAGGGGGCTCGACAAGGTGGATGCAGAGAGCATATTTCCACTCATAGGGGAAACTAAAACTCGAGGACATAAGGCTAGACCCTCCACTTTTGGGCTTATCGCCCAAAAATGGGCATTATTTCTGGCATGGGTGGTAAAAAAGGGTTTTCAGATCGCCAGCTTCTCACCCATTCTCAAAACAGCTAGTTTACATTTTTGAAAATGGGCGTTACCGCGAGCGATATCAAATGGGCAGTAGCGTTAAATTTTTTTGACCTTCTGCCGTAAAGTTTGGCCATCCTTAGCAACGGCATGGCAATTCAGGAGGTCAAGGGTCACCATGACATGCACAGAAGAGGAGACAGAGAGAAAGGGAGCTCAGAGGGACTGAAGGCGTGGCTAGGTGTGGTGTGGTTGCTTTGGGAAGAATGAGGGAGACTTTAGAGCTTCACAGCAAGTAGGCAAACAAAAATTAGCTGTTACCAGCCACATGTTTGACCGAATTTTCCCTATAATGGAGGGAGAAGAAGAGGCACCACAGCACACTGTGGAGACTGATGCTGGAGACAGCAGTGAGGTGGGAGAGGAGCACATTGGAGGCCGCAAAAGAGCCAGGAGGTTCTTGGACAAGGCAAATGCCTCCCTCCTGCAGGAGCTCATTACGCTGGGGTGATTTGACACAGGGAGGGCATGGGAAGCCCACCCCAAAGGCCTACCAGAGGATATGGACCAAGATAGCAGAGGTGGTCTCGTCGGCGACTAATGAGGTGCATAATGAATGACTATCAGCAGATTTGAGGTCTTGCACTTTTACCGGGAATGTTTTACTCAAAGCCTGCGGTCACGGTGTATGTCTTTAGGTAAAGAATGATAATAATCATAATAATCATGATTACATGTCGGTTATGTGTTGTATCAGTGTCTGTGACAGTACCTAGCAATGATATCATGCAATGATCTCATGCCATGTCGTCCTGTCACCTTTTTCAGAAGAAGCTATTGACGATGAAGTCCATGCAGAGGTGAATGGGTGGGGGGCCATCAGTCCCCAGAGACATCACTGACATGGAGGAGCGAGTGCTTGCACTCATGGGGAATCATCCCCGGACAGCCACGGACGCATCTGCAGACCCTGAAGTGATGCCACGTGAGTAAAGCTTACACTATTGTGTGATGTAAAGTCAATAGATCCCACACCAACTCATATCAAAATAATCATACATAATATATGATTTCTAAGTGTCATAGAAATAATGCTGGCCTAATAAAAATCATTGCAATGCACAATGTCTTGATGGTCATGAAATGTGATGTCTGCAATGATTTTGAGAATGGTGGTGCTTTTGTCATGCATATGCTGTGCGTAGTGCTGGATTCACCTCGTCACCCTAGCACCCCTTCTCCTGTAATAGCCTAATTTGTGTCTTGCAGCTCAGCCAGCAGCGCGGCCCCAGGCAAGGCCACAGAGGCCAGAAGGTGGGGGTGCAGGGTAGGAGTCGGCAGATGCTCCTACTACATCTAGTGCTGAGGAGCTCTGATTCTCGCCCGTCAATCCACTGGGTCTGTTCTCCACGGATGAGAGCGCGGACTGCGAGGAACCTGCATCGCCATGCTCCAGAAGCCATTCCACTCCAAGGCCATTTAGTGGTCCTCCGGTCATTCCCGCCTCCACGCTGGAGGTGTCGGCCCCAAGCACCTCTCCACAGGGCACCCCATTTGTCCCCAGGACGGCGCCGACCCTGCGGAGGCCTCGTGGATGCAGCAGGTCTGTTCCACAAGCGCGACATGACAGCGGAGAGATGGCCCAGTTGTCCAGGAGGACTGTAGACATTGGTGACCAGCGCATCGAAGCATTTGGGGGCATATCCCAACACTTGGCCACCATGACCGAGTTCATTCTGCGCATGGTGGAGTCACTGGATGCGATAGCCAGGAACACTGCTGCCACAGGCCTCCCAATGGTTCCCGAGCGCAGCACTCCACCCATAGGTTCCACACCACCACTGCGAATGACAAATGAGAGCAAGGACCAAGATCCTGCTTCTGCATCAAAGAATGTTGTCCCCTCGGCACCCCCCGCTCCCGTACCCATCCAACCAATGCATCTGCCTTCATCCCCCCCAGGTGCCATGGAGCGAGGAGGGGAAGGGGTAGAGGTGGGGAGAAGGAGAGGGTGGAAGGAAAGTGAGGTGCATGTGCGCAGGTGATGGCTGTGTTATATCTTCATCTGAGTGTATGCAATTTGTTGCAATGTATTGGGGCTGGGTACCACGCTCCTGCTTTGCCTTTGTATTCTGTGTTGCTGGACATGTTGAACATGTGATTTATGTCAATGGTGGAAAAAGTGGGGTGTGAGCGGGGGTTTGGTGTTATTGATACTTATGATTTCAGACCGATGTTGGTATTAAACTTTTGTTATTGAACATAACCTTGTTGCGTATTGTCTCAGATAGCTGGACCGTTACACACTGGTAATTCCTTACCATGAAAGGCTTAAATACAACTTAACATCAATCAACGTAAACTTTAACTGGCACCAAGGTGATGGGTGCCATTGATGTCTGAGCTGCACACACACAGCAGTGTGTCAGCGTTGTCACCACATCAACGCTCTTTTAGGCAAATCTTTCCGATATCAGCTCCTCACGTAAGAGTGGGATTTAATAAATGCCAGCCACACCACTGGCGTTCATCCCGGTTAGTTCCACTTTTTGTGGGCGGTTTTTTGAGTGAGCAATGTTCTGGGCGATATTTGTGCGAGGTGGTGAAATTAATGATGGACGATCTCCATGGCCGCTTGTTTCGTAAATATGCTCTTTACAACAAAAAACAGTGGGCGGGCATAAATATTGAATTTCGGCGTTAATTCCGTGCGGAATGTTAAGCTGGGCGATGTTATGGGTGTTGAAATTGCCCATTCTGTTGATTCCGCCCCAAAAAAGTGGGCGGACGGTAATATTTTTTCTCGGCATTAAGCGCATTTGGAAAATAACGCTCGCCGATAAGTCTCCTAAAAAAGCCCGTCACTTTTCCATTTTGTGCCAAAATGGGCAATATCTTGGCATTATACGTCATTTCAGCGGTAAAATGGGCTTTAAGTGGGTGTTAAGCATGCAAATAAAGTGAAGGTTCTAGTCTCAGAATAAATGGGCGCCCATTTAAAACTGAGATGAGGAGTAATTTCTTTTCTCAGAGGGTTGTAAATCTATGGAATTCTCTGCCCCAGAGCGCTCTTGAGGCTGGCTCATTGAATATATTTAAGGCGGAGATAGACAGATTTTTGACCGATAAAGGGTTATGGGGAGTGGGCGGGCAAGTGGAGCTGAGTCCATGATCAGATCAGCCATGATCATATTAAATGGTGGAGCAGGCTCGAGGAGCCAGGTGTCCTACTCCTGCTCCTATTTCTAATGTTCTTATGTCCTGCAAGAGTGAGGGAAGTGTGTCACTGTTTGTGGTGCAATGTGTTTGAGTGATGTGTTTGTCATGGTTGAATACCTATGAGAGGTGGGTGTGCAAACTATGAGAGGTGGGTGTGAGGCTTGCAGCAGTGCTAAGTGAGGTGAAGTTATGAATGAGTTATGAGTCGTGTTTGGTAGAGATTGTTGGTAGGTGGGTGATGGGGATGTGGTGCATTGTGCAGTGTGTGAGGCTAGTAGTGTAGTTGGTAGGATATGGCATCTGATGATGAATTCACTGACCTTGACCACTCAATTGAGGTCCTTGAACTTTTTGTGGCTCTGTATCCAGGTCTGCAGGGCTTGACTCCTGGCCAAGGCTATCTGCTCCCACTGCTTTCGCAGAGTTAGTCTGACGGGCCTGTGGATAGAGGACCTCTCTCCTCCTGTCCACCTCCTCCACCAAGACCTCCATTGCAGCATCAGAGAAGCTTGGAGTATGCTCTCTCCCCTGTTGTACTATTATTCAGCCTTCTTCCTGCTCAGAGTCTCCTCCACAGAGTTCCAGCACTTGCTCCAGCTAAAACACACCACCCCTTTAAGAACTCACCACCCCTTTAAGAACTGCAGGCTAGCCTTAAGTGATGCGAGCTTTGTACAAACTTGGGCCCCCTGCTGAGGCATGCAGCCACTCAACAGCACATTTAGCTGAATGCACCAATCATTTAAATTAGCAAGCAGCACAAAGTTTGCATACTGCCTGCATTGGAAGCAACGAGTGCATTGTGAAACCCATGCACATTTTTGGGGGCGATCAAATTTAGCCCCCAAACTATTTAATATTTTTTTCCTTTTACAAATAAAGCAAATATTGTGGTTTACATGTTATGGAATCTAGTTTTCAAAGCTTTGACTAACTTTCCTCAGTTGTTTACAATCCTTTGTGCAATTTAATGCAGTAGTGAAGTTCTCTGACTTCCTGAGAGCATTAGCTAATCTGGATTAAAGCCTGCTGCAAATGTAGAAACAGAGGATTTTTGGACCAAGCCAAACCTAGTTACTAGCTTTCAATAATTTATAGTCAATCTATGGGATGATAGGAAACAACCAGAACACACTGAATAGCCAGGAAACTGAAAGGTTTTCTTAACTGTTATGTATGCATGTTAATGTTGTACTGTGACACTAGACCTGAATGTACTTTCATCCTGTATATGCTATACCTGTACACCAGAAGGTGCTGTTGCTGGAGACCTAAGGGTCACCTGTACACTGCAGGTAACCAAGTATAAAAGGGGGCTCACCTCTTGGTGTCCTCACGCTAGGAGCTGCAATAAAGGACTACAGTCAATACAGTTCAAATGCCATACCCCTGCCTCGTGGAATCATTAAGAGAGTGCTTGCATACACAATAACTGGCGACGAGGTTACGTATTTTCATGCACAACATGTCTAATCTAAGCAACTTCCAACAATTTGTTGATCGGGAAAATTGGGATGCCTTTGTGGAAAGGCTAGAACACTTTTTCATCACGTTGTTTGCTAGTGCTGTTGGGGAGGAGTTAAACTAATATAGCAGGGGGATGGGAACCTATGCAACGAGACAGGGGGAAGTAGAATGGGGGCAGAAGCAAAAGATAGAAAGAAGAAAGGTAAAAGTGGAGGTCAGAGAAACCTAAGGCATAAAGCAAAAAGGGCTACAGTATGGCAAAATTTTAAAGGGGCAAAGTGTGTTAGAAAGACAAGCCTGAAGGCTCTGTGCCTCAATGCGAGAAGTATTCGCAATAAGGTGGACGAATTAACTGCGCAGATAACAGTTAACGGATATGATGTAATTGGCATCACGGAGATATAGCTCCAGGGTGACCAAGGCTGGGAACTCAACATCCAGGGGTATTCAATATTTAGGAAGGATAGACAGAAAGGAAAAGGAGGCGGGGTGGCATTGCTGGTTAAAGAGGAAATTAATGCAATAGTAAGAAAGGACATTAGCTTGGATGATGTGGAATCGTTATGGGTGGAGCTACGGAATACCAAAGGGCAGAAAACGCTAGTGGGAGTTGTGTAGAGACCACCAAACAGTAGTAGTAAGGTTGGGGACAGCATCAAACAAGAAATTAGGGATGCATGCAATAAAGGTACAGCAGTTATCATGGGTGACTTTAATATACATATTGATTGGGCTAACCAAACTGGTAGCAATGCAGTGGAGGAGGATTTCCTGGAGTGTATTAGGGATGGTTTTCTAGACCAATATGTCGAGGAACCAACCAGGGAGCTGGCCATCCTAGACTGGGTGATGTGTAATGAGAAACGACTAATTAGCAATCTTTGTTGTGCGGGACCCCTTGGGGAAGAGTGACCATAACATGGTAGAATTCTTTATTAGGATGGAGAGTGACACAGTTAATTCAGAAACTAGGGTCTTGAAAGGTAACTTCGATGGTTTGAGGCATGATTTGGCTAGAATAGACTAGCAAATGATACTTAAAGGGTTGATGATGGATAGGCAATGGCAAACATTTAAAGATCACATGGATGAACTTCAGCAATTGTACATCCCTGTCTGGAGTAAAAATAAAATGGGGAAGGTGGCTCAACCGTGGCTAAGAAGGGAAATTAAGGATAGTGTTAAATCCAAGGAAGAGGCATATAAATTGGCCAGAAAAAGCAACAAACCTGAGGACTGGGAGAAATTTAGAATTCAGCAGAGGAGGGCATAGGGTTTAATTAAGAGGGGAAAAATAGAATACGAGAAGAAGCTTGCCGGGAACATAAAACTTGACTGCAAAAACTTCTATAGATATGTGAAGAGAAAAAGATTAGTGAAGACAAATGTAGGTCCCTTGCAGTCGGATTCAGGTGAATTTATTATGGGGAACAAAGAAATGGCAGACCAATTGAACAAATACTTTGGTTCTGTCTTCACGAAGGAAGACACAAATAACCTTCCAGAAGTACTAGGGGATCGAGGATCTAGTGAGAAGGAGGAACTGAAGGATATCCTTATTAGGCGGGACATTGCGTTAGGGAAATTGATGGGATTGAAGGCCGATAAATCCCCGGGGCCTGATAATATGCATCCCAGAGTACTTAAGGAAGTGGCCCTAGAAATAGTGGATGCATTGGTGATCATTTTCCAACATTTTATAGACTCTGGATCAGTTCCTATGGATTGGAGGGTAGCTAATGTAACACCACTTTTTAAAAGGGAGGGAGAGAGAAAGCGGGTAATTATAGACGGGTTAGCCTGACATCAGTAGTGGGGAAAATGTTGGAATCAATTATTAAGGATTAAATAGCAGTGCATTTGGAAAGCAGTGACAGGATCGGTCCAAGTCAGCATGGAGTTATGAAGGGGAAATCATGCTTGACAAATCTTCTGGAATTTTTTGAGGATGCAACTAGTAGAGTGGACAAGGGAGAACCAGTGGATGTGGTGTATTTGGACTTTCAAAAAGGCTTTTGACAAGGGCCCACACAAGAGATTGGTGTGCAAAATCAAAGCACATGGTATTGGGGGTAATATACTGACGTGGATAGAGAACTGGTTGGCAGACAGGAAGTAGAGTGTCGGGATAAATGGGCAGTGACTAGTGGAGTGCCGCAGGGCTCAGTGCTGGTACCCCAGCTCTTTACAATATACATTAATGATTTGGACGAAGGAATTGAGTGTAATATCTCCAAGTTTACAAGGTGACACTAAACTGGGTGGCTGTGTGAGCTGTGAGGGGGACGCTAGCAGGCTGCAGGGTGACTTGGACAGGTTCATTGCGAGAGGGAAGGAGTACAAAAGCAACTGTATAGGATATTGGTGAGGCCGCACCTGGAGTACTGCGTGCAGTTTTGGTCACCTTACTTAAGGAAGGATATACTGGCTTTGGAGGGGGTACAGAGACGATTCACTAGGCTGATTCCGGAGATGAGGGGGTTACCTTATGATGATAGATTGAGTAGACTGAGTCTTTACTCGTTGGAGTTCAGAAGGATGAGGGGTGATCTTATAGAAACATTTAAAATAATGAAAGTGATAGACAAGATAGAGGCAGAGAGGTTGTTTCCACTGGTAGGGGAGACTAGAACTTAAAACCGAGTTGAGAAGGAATTTCTTCTCCCAGAGGGTTGTGAATCTGTGGAATTCTCTGCCCAAGGAAGCAGTTGAGGCTAGCTCATTGAATGTATTGAAGTCACAGATAGATAGATTTTTATCCAATAAAGGAATTAAGGGTTACGGGGAGCGGGCGGGTAAGTGGAGCTGAGTCCACGGCCAGATCAGCCATGATCTTGTTGAATGGCGGAGCAAGCTTGAGGGGCTAGATGGCCTGCTCCTGTTCCTAATTCTTATGTTCTTATGTTAGGTGAGTGGGCAAATGCATGGCAGATGCAGTATAATGTGGATAAATGTGAGGTTATCCATTTTGGGGACAAAAACGCGAAGATTGAATATTAATCTGAATGGCGGCAGATTAGGAAAAAAGGGGAGGTGCAACGAGACCTGGGTGTCATGGTTCATCAGTCATTGAAAGTTGGCATACAGGTACAGCAGGCGGTGAAGAAGGCAAATGGTATGTTGGTTTTTATAGCTAGGGGATTTGAGTATCGGAGCAGGGAGGTCTTACTGCAGTTGTACAGGGCCTTGGTGAGGCCTCACCTGGAATATTATGTTGTTTTGGTCTGCTAATCTGAGGAAGGACATTCTTGCTATTGAGGCATTGCAGCGAAGGTTCACCAGACTGATTCCCAGGATGGCAGGACTGACATATGAGGAGAGACTGGATCAACTGGGCCTTTATACTTTGGAGTTTAAAAGGATGAGAGAGGATCTCATAGAAACATATAAGATTCTGACGGGATGGGACAGGTTAGATGCGGGTAGAATGTTTCCGATGTTGGGGAAGTCCAGAACCAAGGGACACAGTCTTAGTATAAGGGGTAGGCCATTTAGGACTGAGATGAGGAGAAACTTCTTCATTCAGAGAGTTGTGGAATTCCTTGCCGCAGAGAGTTGTTGATGCCAGTTCATTGGATATATTCAAGAGGGAGTTAGATATGGCCCTTACGGTTAAGGGGATCAAGGGGTATGGAGAGAAAGCAGGAAAGGGGTACTGAGGGAATGATCAGCCATGATCTTATTGAATGGCGGTGCAGGCTCGAAGGGCCGAATGGCCTACTACTGCCCCTATTTTTTATGTTTCTATGTTTCTATAAACACCCAGGCATGGGCTTACATGATCACCTTGCATAGTATTATCATCATCATATGCAATCCCTCGAAGCAAGGATGATCTGCTTCCGCGCCAAAAATGGATGAGTTCACAGGTGTTTCAATGAAGGACCTAACATTCTGGATTCCAAACTACATCGTGAAGATGCCTGTACTTGGATTTTTTTTAACGTGTGGTGGCCGTTGCACACCAGCCACCACATGGGCTTGACAGAACTAGGTCTTGTTCCAGTGGCAAAGATGACCCAAGACTAACTGAAGACCAGCTCTTTTGCACAGACCGAGCGCGCACACATATCGCAATGTGGGCTAGCCCGTGCTGCCCCTGGCTCTGCGCCACTTCTGGGCTCCAGATTCATACCTCTCTTGGGCCCCGGTCACTTCCCTCTATGGACTCTTGCCGCTCCTTTGCCCCTCCTGCTGTGCCTGCCCGCACTGCAATCAGCGACCTGACTTCGTAGCCGTCGCCCTCCTGCAGCAGCACGCAGTGGTATGCCGCCACAAGCTGCTCCCTCCAATGGCCCTGGCCTGTATATAATTAGACTGGACACAGTTGGCAGAGCAGATTGGCTGCATGGTTAACTTGTTCACAGCCTTCATCCACGATGCTCCATTATGTTGCTATTCAATGCTCTGAGTGTCCTCCGAATGCTTTTCTATGACATTTCTTGGACCATGACCCAGATCTTGTGTGTTTGATGTGGCTCCTGGTCCAAAATATTATTTAATGGAAGCTTCTTCCAGTCCCAAAACCTTTTGCGAATCTATAAATACAACAAAATGACCTCATTTTGATGCAGATATCAAGCTAAAATACCATTGTTCATAAAACTTCTGGCTTTATCACACTTTTATAGTTGAACATACCGTTCCAGTTGTAAAAATATTACTGAGCCATTGGAGACATTGCACAGAAACACTTGGATTTTCTATTTATTTACAAGGGTAAAGTCAACGATCCAATGCTCCCAGTGAGGAGCCTTGCCAAAAGGAAGCACGAGCCCGATAATCGGCATAGCAGTATTACTGACACCAACTGGTAGTCCCTTCAAGCGTGCGTCTCCCATCTACTGAATTTGCCCCAGTTACTACTTCAGGTTGTGGTAAGGAAAATATATGTATAGGACCTTTGAAATAAAATATATTTTTGGCACCCACTCTGACCTCTCTGTCCTCGAACTCTTGCACTGTTCGAATGAAGCTCAATGTGAGTTTGAGTAACAGCAACTCCCCTTTCGATTAGGCACTTTACAGCCTTCTGAACTCAACAATGAGTTCAACAATTTCAGATCATAACCTCTGTCCCCATTTTTTTGGACAGCAGCTGTTGATGATTCTGCTATTCCCATTTACACCTCTTCTAGATTATCTTTTATCTCTTTACTTGTCCCATTGCCATCTCCTTTTGCTTTGTATTGTCATATCTTTTGTCATTTAGTCTCTCCCTATTGCAGACCTTCCCTTTTGTTGTTTCCTCCCCTCCCCCCTTTTCCTGCCCCCGCATTTGCCAAAATCTCTAACTTTTTCTAGTTCTGATGAAAGATCATTGACCTGAAAGGTTAACTCTGTTTCTCTCGCCACAGATGCTGCCTGACCTGGGGATTATTTCCAGCATTTTCTGTTTTTACTTCAGATTTCCAGCATCCGCAGTATTTTGCTTTTGTATAGATATTTTTGGCTTATGCCTCTTGTAGGAGCGAAAACCTTAATCAGGGGAATTTGGTAAAATTAAAACATAAAGCAAGAAAGATTTAATGTGTTCATGGTGGAATAGCTGAATCCCACATTCCAGCAATTAGGCTGAAACACAGAATAACGGGTCTCACAAGGGCTAGGACTAAGATCAGAGAAATTCTCTGAGGAGATAGCACTTCTATAAGCACCCACGAGATTTATGTAGAAAGCTCACAGAAATAATGAGATTGAGGCCGCCATGTTCCAGTCACATGAGATAACAGAAACAAGGCCCCTTTGAATTAGAATAGCCAGATGGATCTGTCAAGGACACAGTCTGAGAGCTAGCCTGGGAACACGTTCACAGAAATGTAACACATAACCTATAGGGGGCTTTTCCCTAGCAACAGTGGCTATAACTGAATGTACCAATGAAATCATTAGAAATGACTGTAACCAATGAAATTAATGTAACTGTAATAACCAATGATATTGCTGTACCTGTATGAACCAATGTAATAGTAGCAGATGGGTGGGGATTGGTGGCAAATAACCAATTGAAAACTTCCCCGCATAGTTTCACCATTTTGACTGTATTTCAACTGTATAAAATGTAACTGCAAAGCATATCCCACGAGACCGGTGATTAGAGCATCCAGTAGGGGTACTGATGAAACCGGTTCTCCCTTGATTAATCAGGTTTTAATAAATAATTATTTTCTCTATATATGGACCTTTGTGTCGAGTGTTATATTTTTAGAACTCCACAACATCTCTACTGTCATAATGAGGCAGATTTTCGACTTCTGGCAAAATGGACATGATGTAGTTGGTGGAGCAGCCCCACTGCTCATCTGAAGCTGGTGTCCTGAGGAGCAAACCATTTTCACGCTTGGGCTTCACTTGAATATAGCCATGAGCTGCGGACGCTAAATGGATGCTCCACAGGTTGCACAATCTGCCGATTGTGGGAGGATGGGACATCAGCCGGGTCCTACATCAACCTGGCCGCAGGTCAGATCTGCGAGGGTGGGGTCGTGGAGCCGATCCTGGAGGGTGAGGAACACGGCCCACGGCCAACAGTGGGTCACAGTACTTCTATGGAGCCAGTAGGAATACTATTGCTCCTCCTGACCGCTCAAAAGTAAAATGGGGAAAAAAAAGTTTGGGCCCTGTTATGCAGCGGTCACCAGCGGTTTCTATATAGACTACTGGTTAGGCTACTCACCACCTGGTAAAAATGGGTGGAGTGTGTGCACCGCATGCTCCACCCATTTATAACTAAAAATTGTAATTGAGATTTCACAATGGCATAGGACCTCGATTTGCATATTTAAACACCCTCCAACCTGAAACAGGCGGGCGTGTTGTGTGCCCATTTGCAGGCCTGGCAGTTGAAAATTCACCCCTTTTTTTCAACTGACAATTATCCTTTTATATATAAATGTGAAACCTTATGCATGTTGCCTAATTATCCTCCTAGCTGTAATGATAACTGCAACAGTTTCCAGAAAGTTCAATCACAGATGAGATTATTTTATCTGCTAGTACCACATCCATGCCAAGGTTGGCTTGATTTGTAAAAATGGCAACAAATAAATGAATTTCTACATCTAACTTCATTTCTAACAACCATTTCCAAAGTGTATATTCAGGATACTGGAAGACATATTGAGTTAAACAAGGTAGGTGGGATTGCAGAGATTCTGTTTATTTGCCTCTCCCAGGAAAAAGTCAATGGAAATAAAAATCGGGAGAGATGTAAAACCAGCTGCCAATTCACTATCACCCATTTTACACTGTCGCCCAAAGTCAAGATCTACTCCACTACATGCATCAATAGAAGATATAGTCTCTTGTACAATCTCATCCAACTAGGACTCTTTTCTTTTCCATATTTTATATAAAAAATTGTTTATGGTTGCATAGCAGTTATGTTACTAGATTAGTAATCCTGAGGCCTGGACTAATGTGAGTTCAAATCCCACCATGGCAGCTGGAGAATTTAAATTCAGTTAATTAAATCAATCTGGAGTAAAAAGCTCGTATCAATAATGGTGACCATTAAACTACAGGATTGTCGTAAAAACTCATCTGGTCCTTTGGGGAAATAAATCTGCCGTCCTTACTTGGTCTGATCTATATGTGACTTTAGACCCACAGCAATCTGGTTGACTCTTAACTGCCCTCTGAATTGGCCTAGCAAGCCACTCAGTTGTACCAAACTGCGATGAAAAACAATAATAAGAATAAAACCGTAAGGACCACCTGGCATCGACCGAGGAACCGGCTTCAGACACAACAAAGGCACACCCTGCCATGTCCTCCACATTAATCTGGGGACTTGTGCCAAAATATGGTCAGCTGTCCCACAGACTAATCAAGCAACAGCCTGACATAGTCATACTCATAGAACCATACATTTCAGTCAACGTCGCAGATTCCTCCATCACCATCCCTGGGTATGTCTGTCCCACCGGCAGGATAGACCCACTAGAGGTGGCAGCACAGTAGTATACAGTCAGGACAGAATGGCTCTGGGAGTCCTCAACGTTGACTCTGGACCCCATGGCTTCAGGTCAAGCACGGGTAAGGAAAGCTCCTGCTGATTACCATCTACCGCCCTCCATCAGCTGATGAATCAGTACTACTCCATGTTGAACACCACTTGGAAGAAGCACTGAGGGTAACAAGGGCACAGAATGCACTCTGGTGGGGGACTTCAGTCCTTCACCAAGAGTGGCTTGGTAGCAACACTGCTGACCAAGCAGGCTGAGTCCTGAAGAACATAGCTGTCAGACTGGGCTTGCGGCAGGTGGTGAGAGAACCAACACGAGGGAAAAAACCTGTGCATCTCAAAACTGGGTATCCATGAGGTGCTGTGTGACATCAGCAGCACCAGAATTCTATTCCACCACAATCTGTAACCTCATGGCCCTTCCTATGCCTCATTCTACCATTACCATCAACCAGGGGACCAATCCTGGTTTAATGAGGCATGCTAGGAGCAGCATCAGGCGTACCTAAAAATGAGGTGCCAACCTGGGTAAGTTGCAACACAGGACCACATGCAACCAACGAATCAGATCAAAGGTCTGCAATCCTGCCACATCCAGTTGTGAATGATGGTACACAATTAAACAACTAATCGTAGGAGGAGGCTCCATCAATATCCCTATCCTCAATGATAGTATAACCCAGCCAGTGAGTGCACAAGACAAGGCTGAAGCATTTGCAACCATCTTCAGCCAGAAGTGCTAACTGGATGATCCATCTCGACCTCCTCTTGAGGTCCCCACCATCTCAGGAGCCAGTCTCCAGCCAAATCACGCCACGTGATATTAAGAAATGGCTGAACGCACTGGCTACAGCAAAGGCTATGGGCCCCAACAACATCCCGGATGTCATGCTGAAGACTTGTGCTCCAGAACTAGCTATGCCTCTAGCCAAGCTGTTCCAGTACAGCTGCAAAATAGGCATCCATCCAACAATCTGGTAAACTGCCCAGGTATGTCTTGCCCAGAACAAGTAGGACAAATCCAATCTGGCCAATTACCGCCCCATCAGTCCACTCTTGAACGGAAGCTTTTAAAAAATTGCCTGCTGGTCAGGGAGAGTTTGTCACTGGGAGCATAATGCAGAGCCCCTACCCACCTGTCAAAGCAGTGAAAGTGTGTCTTTAAGACCCCCAATGGGTCACTAGATTACCACTCTATAGTGTTCCTCTGCTGATGTTGAGGCCACTTTTAGTAGGCCATTATTCATGGAGGCAGTGAGCAAGCCTTGTCACCCACAAACTGATTTTCTTCCTTGAAGAGGTCAGGGAGGGACAATTTTCAAATGATGAATGCTTCATATCTCGGACTGGCATGTAGGATCCTTTGCATGTTGTTACACGCAGTCTGTATATTCAGTGAGTGGAAGCCCACTCTCTGACTGGAATCTTACCGACTCTGCGAGTGCGGGTTTGCAGGCAGGTCCGCTATCAAAATGGCCGTGATTGACAGTGAGGCGGGATCCCGCTCTGAACCAGCCTCCCTGTCAGTTTCCAAAGTGTCGGTCTGGCTGCGGTTCACAGGCCCAACACCAAGCGGCGGGCCAGCCAATTAAGATTATTACATTTTTCAGCAGCTTCCCGTCGCTCGGGCTTCACGTGCGGTAAGTGTGTCGGGTTCTCAATGACTCTCCTTTGCTTTGACTAATTGACAGCTGCAGAAGTGGTATAAAAGCTACCATTTCACAACTGTTCACTTTCCAATATCAGAGGCTGAAGCCTTCAGGATTTAGAAGACACTTTTGAGCTGTATGCAGTTTGAAAGTGGCTGTAGTGAACTCTCTATCGACTGTGACTTCCTTGGAGCAACCTCTCTCAACTTTGACAGATCGCTTCTGTCATCTCAACTTCAGCTGCCATCTATTCCAGCAGCATCGGTGCTCTTGCGAAAATCTCACATTGGTCCTCAGAATCCCACCACAATCACCCCCAACACCAACATCACTACACACACGAGCATCACCAACAACAACACCAAACTTCTCCGCAATCACCTGATGCTGCACAGGAAACAGGGGCATCTGCACCCGACCATATTACAGTCTGGGACACCAGGGATGGCCTCACCATGGCCACATTTACTACACTAGATGCTGCACGTGATGCGCCAGGTTGGTACCAACCCACATCAGCACCATAAAGCATCCCTGCAATGCCCAAGATATTCCTTTCACACTCATCACCATTGTGGGGGGTACCCTTATGTATCATCATTCACTACATCTCACTAAGCCACTTCCAGAGGTTCACACAAATCTGTCCAAGAACGCAAAATGTTCAAAATAAAGATTTCAATGTTTGACATTAAAAGAAACTCTACATGAACATTGGCTAAAAGACCCAAATGCCTACCCTTGTGTGTTGTTAGTCGGTATGATTGGACAAGGGTGAGTGTGAAGTGTGGCTAATGAGATGGGAATGTGATATTGTAGATAGGGAGGGAGGGATGGATGGAGGTGCAAGGTCAGTTGGTGTGAGTAAGGATGTGCAGGAGTACGGTAGGGAAGGCAGAGTGATGGGGATGTGATGAGTGGCACAGCAGGATGAAGGTTGAGTGTGACTTTGCAGTAACGTTTCGTGATCTCCTGAGAGCATTGAAAGATTTGTGCCATTGCAGCCAGGTCCTCCTGACGACATCCCTGCTTGTTCCCTCTGTGCAATGTGCAATCAGGCTGCGTTGGTGTTCTGGGGAGGACTCTTCCACCCATTGGAAGGGAAGATAACCTCCCTGCATGCTGTGACTCCCTCCATAAGCATTTGGGGGGAGTCATTGGAGAGCCTAGGTACAGCAGTGCATCTTTGTGCAGTTCTTATCAGTGTTTCCAGCAGCTCAATGCTGTAGAGCACTGAAAAAAACAACTGTCAAAATCAATGTGGCCATGGTCCCTTTAAGGAAGCCGGCTGATGACACGTCATCAAATGACGTCATCAGACCCACTTCATTCAGTTGGCTGGGAACCTTGCAGGGCAAGCTTAACAAGTCCTATCAACAAAAGATTCTTCATACAGTGCGGACTGGAACCAGGAGCAGCTTCGCCACCCACCACCGACTCCGGCTGCCGTGGTCTCGCTACGTTGGCAAGATCGCAGCCTTTATCTGTATGTGTGTGTCTCTCTCTTTATATATGTGTGTGTGCCTCTCTCTATCTGTGTCTCTCTCTCTGTCTGTGTGTGTCTCTCTCTCTGTCTGTGTGTGTCTGTGTCTGTGTGTCTCCCTCTGTGAGTGTCTCTCTCTATGTCTGTGTATCTCCCTCTCTCTATCTGTGTGTATCTCTCTTTGTGTCGGTGTGTGTCTCTCTCTATAGAAGTCCTTCTGGTTGAGAAAATTGAAGGGTTTTCTGTCGGAGCTCACAATGCAATGTGGGTGTCATCGATTGCACCCTGGACCATGGGAAACCCAGCATTCCCATAAAACAGGATGGACTATCTCTCATTGCTGCCTTGTTGTGATGCTTGGTTTTCCTTTGCTCCACCTGTGCTGCTCCTCCTCCTTCTCCATGATAATGGCAAATAAGGGTATGCGCATAGGGAATGCCACACCTGGTTCTGAGAAAATTTTACTGGGGGATCAAACTCTCCCAATGGTCTCACACTGCCAGGAGCAGTCGGAGGTTAGCTCAAGGCTATGTGGGCAGAATGCCGAAAAATAGCAACAAAAAGCCTTTCCAATTGCAATAATGATTATTGAAATTCTATGTTCAGAATCTCCTCCATTCCACCTGTCTCAGCTAATCCTGATAGCTGCTACACTTTAGAAATTCTCACTCTAACCTATTCTGGTGTATTGTGAGTGTAAAACCAGGAAACTCAGGGCTACAGTGCGACTAGCCCTCATTAGCATATATTATAATAAGTCTGAGGCCTTAAGGCTGGATTACATTTGGAAACTCAGAAGATTGATTTGGGGATACAAAATCAAGGTAATGGCTTCCGCCTCAGTTTGCTACCCAAGAGAAAAAAGATTTGACACTGAATAAACCTTGACTACGACATGGAAATGCAGTTCCTTTGTGTGTTGTAAGAAAATTCACTAGAACCTCTCTTGTGCTCTGCTATAATTAATTACTTGTATCTATCACTTGGGAAAATATTTATTCTGTACACTAGCTGTAATCAAATCTTTATAGAACAGGTTTACTATTTCATTGCACAGAGGAAATCATTTCCTGGCATCTAATTAGGAAATCACACACCAACTGTTCATCTTTTATGTATAACTTCACAACCTATGTCTATTTTAGCAAAAGAAACACACAAATACTTAAAAGAGCATTGGCCCTAAAATTCCTGGGTTGGGGAGAGCGTAAGTCAGCAACTGAACCTTTGCTGGGTCAGGAATTTCTGTTTGGGGGCTGATGTATACCAGGGTTCTACTGCAGAAGCATCCAGTATACAATACACTGAGTCTCAGCTTGCGCTATAGACATGCTGGCCCTCCTAGTGGCAACTACATGACGAAGTGAGGATGGATGGTGTCAACCGTCCTAAATTCCATGACTTTTGCCTTCCCATCCACACTTTAGAACTTGCGCCGCTGTTTAAAAGGTTTTTTTCCAGGACCCATTCATTAAAGCGGAAGTACATGGTTAAAGGTATGAACTTGAACTAAGATTGCTTGTGGAGAATTTTGGTCATATCTTGAAACTTACTGCAGGTATTGGGATTTTTTTTTAAACTGTTACATTCAGAAAGTCTTCCATTACATTCTGTATGACTCTTAGAGAGCATTGAGTTAGAAAAGAATTTAAGGGCTACGATATGAAGGCTGAACAATCAGCTCTCCATCCCTACTGTTAATCCCATATTTTTATGAACTACAAAGGCTTCCATTCCCATGCCTAAATTGAAAGAATTTAATTCTTTCAACATTTAAAAAAAATATTGCACAGGCACAATAGAACACACAGCTAGGAACACATGGGAAAAACAGACTGATCATAACTATACAATTTTTTTTTTTTTTTTTGAAATTCGTAGCCAATCGTTCCAATTCTTTGTCAAATCACAAACGCCAGAGGTCACCTTGCACACATCAAGGATCACTCTGCGCCAATGCTCTTAGCCAAAAGGCCTAGAGCCACTGCACCGTTCCTGGAAGTACTGCAATACCAGGTTCGTGCCATGGAGGTGGATGGGTCAAGCCACCCCACCCACCTCCTAAAGTAAAACTCTCTTCAGCAGGTGAAACATTAGGATAAACTTTGTCTTTATTTCCTAGGCAGTAATCTGGTGGACTGGTGCGCCCATTGTAGAACTTGTCTGATTTTCAAACCCATTGAAATTCATTTATAAAAAACTGGTGTTGGTTTGGTGTTAGTGAGACAATGAGCTTACTACCCATATAAGGGCAAGTCTCACGACACTAAAAGGGTCACAGCCAACATTTTAAATTAAAAGCCTGGTTTTCAGTTAGATTGTCTGACTTGACCTGTAGGATATTGCTGGTGCTAATGTATGCTCACCCTCTATATGAGCTCATATGTAAAACCAGTTGTTTTAAATAACCATCACATTTGGCTTATCCACAACCAAAACATTCTCTACAAAGGAGAAAGACACAAGAAAAAGAAGTAGAAGCTGATCAGTGAACATTTTATGATAATGTTTATGTGTCACAAATGCTTACCAACAATTGTTCAAAAGGTCACAGATGATTTTATCATTCTTTCTTACCGTTATGAAGGAAATGACCACAGGGTAATTACAATTTATTCATTACAAACTTGTACAGGTAGTGACCTACATTGGTTATTTGATTTGTTTGGAAGGTCTTGTGATTCCTTTGGGTTGTTTGTCAAGCTGCATAGATATATAATATATATTAAAAACAAGTAAGAGACTGTCATGCTGATCAGCTTCTGTTTTGTGAAAATGCTGACAGACAAGATTAGGAGTGCCTTATCAGAACTTAGGCACAATTGGTGCAGTCACTACAGCAAGTATTCACAGCACAGTTCGTACAGATGATGCTACTGACATAGCTGAGCGAGCTGGCACAGTTTGCATCTCCCTTTGTGTGTATAAAATTTTAATAAGATCTGACTATGTTGAAATTCAAGATTGCAAAGAAGTTGGTTTTATGACAGTTAAAGTTCCACACACTCTCCTGTGATCTAAATGTTCTAGTCTAAGGTTTAATTGAGTGCTTGTCAAACCTTTTATAAGATTTTAAAAATTAGCGTATTTTTATATTAGGAGTATTGAACTTACTTACTGTCATGATTTCTAAAATATTTAGCATTTATTGGAATAAAATGTAAGTAAACAGCTTAATTCTGCTCTGTATTTAGCTGGTTTACTCTCAGAAACTATAACACAGAGAATATGAATTTCTCAGTATTGCAACTGCCCTGTATCAATCCAATCCCAACTTAAAAGTATTGTTTCAACTGGAATAAGGATGCAAGTGTTCCTTTCTACCATATTAACGCTTAACAATTTATTTACTGCAGAAAGATTATTTCCGTATCTTTTTGCAGTGGTTAAGCCTTGGCTGATTTTAAATCTCAAAATCTGTTATCAGTCAGACAGGTTAATTTAGGTGTAAAAAATGTCTGAAGTCGCTGTTCAGGAGATCAGTCAAAATCACTTAAAAAGTAGTGTCATTGGGCTCAATTTTCCCCAGTATTTGCTCCAATTTTTTTGGAATAGGCTGCTTTTTCTGGCCTAACTTAGAAATCCCCAGTTTCTCCAATCAATTTGCACCAGCGTAACCGACTGAGTTACATTTTTTTTAGGTTAAGTTTTTTTTCTCAAAAGGGGGCGTTACCAGCCACCTACGCCAATTCTGGCCATTTAGGCAATTTTGGCCAGCTAATAGTTACTCCAGTTCTACTTAGGCCAGCGTATGTGGCCACTCGAGAAAACCCTTGCGGACAGTTAAAGAAATCGGTGCAGGTAAGTGCAGCAGGTGCCCGGACAGTACCAGCAGGAAAGGTCAGGGAAAAGAGAGGTGGGGGAAGGAAGAGAGAGGTGGGGGAAGGAAGAGAGAGGTGGGGGGAGGGAGAGGGGGTGGGGGGAAGCCTTTGACCAGGAGGGAGGAGACCACTCGGTCTGGGCTAGGGGTGGGAGAACGTACCGGCAAGCCCTTTGGCCAGAGCTAAGAGCGGGGGTGCAGACTGGGAGGCTGAAGGCAGAAGGCTACAACATAACTACAAAAAGAACGAGATTGAACAGTCCACCAATAAAGGGAAACCATGGGATTATGCATCAAGCAAAACGTGTAGGGAAAAACATATGCAGCTTAACAAGAGACCCCTCAAAGGTTGGGATTCAAATGAGACATTGGGGCCCAGTTGGAAAAAAAAGGAACTCTGAAACTATGTAGCACTCTACAAACTAAACCAACACATATTATACAAACCAACCAAGCCTTAGCAATGTTAAATAAATCAATATGAAGTGCATTTGCAAACAAAAACTACTAATGAGACATTAAAATATAAAATCCATTCAATAGAAACACCACTTCTCAGAGGGAACAGACTTGCAAAGCCATCCTTTGCACAATTAAAATAATCAAGAAATAATCATTACCGCAATTCTACAAGAAATAAAAAATTGAAGTCGTACCTTCAGCATCAAACTCCAATTCACCTTTCTGCACTTGGCCCAGAAAGGCAGAGGGCAGGCGCAAGAGGCCACTCGGCCTGGGCTAGGGGCGGGAGAACACACCGGGAGGCCACTCGGCCTGGGTTGGGGCAGGCGGGAGCGAACTGGCTGGCATCGGGGGCCATAGAGTGGCTGCAATTCAAACAGGTAAGTTTTTTAACTTTGTTTTACTTTCCTTGTGGGGCCGGAATAAACAGGGTCTTTCCGAAACTGCTTCTCCATGACTAACCTTGTTGCCAGCGACCGTTTTTTTGATGCCATCCCACAATCTTACTCCTGCCCACCAACAGAAACACAGCACTCCTTCTGGCACGCTCAGAGCGTAACTGCGCATGCGCGGCCATTTCAGAGATGTCAGGAACGTCACTTTTTTCCACCGCGCATGCGCAGACATCTCTGCACGTTTTTCCAGCGCAGAACACAGGTTCCACCCCCCCCCCCCCCCCCCGAGGTGACTGGCCCAGCTGTGCGGCTGTAGAGAAGAAGCCAAACAGCGGCACAAGTAGGAAGATTTTTTTCTGGAGCATCTCCTGACGTAATGAAGCAGCGCAACTCGGGTAAGTACGCTAGAAAATGGGCTCGCGGAAAATTGAGCCCATAAATTGGATGTAGCTGCATCTTTGGTTCCAATAGCCCAAACCAACGATGATGAGTAATCTCTTGAGGCAGACATTTAACTCTCTGACACATGTACGGCCATGAAACGTAGGTGAATAATAAGCACCAATCCAGAGGTAGTTACCCTGATGCACTCTGCACTGATCGCCCGACTTCCATCCTCTGTATTAAATACTTGGTTTTGTCACAGTTTTATTAGCTTAGACTGACTTCAATTCTTGACTTTGTGGTGTTACCTTTTAAACGTGAAGCACTTCATTTTTGGCAGCTATTGGCTCCATTCAATCCCATCATGGGAATCACATTCTAAGAAATGGGGCTATAGAGGTAATTAAATTAGTGAAATAAATTATTTATTTTTGTAAAAGAAATCTTTGTTGGGATCCATACAATATTCCAAATGTAAGAGTGAAAAAAGAACTGAATTAATTGGCAATGGATTGCCATTCACTCTGTAATGCAATATTCAGGAAGTTGGAAAGAATGATTTTCTTGAGTACTTTTATGGTCTCTTGGAATCTGATTTATTAACCTGTATGGCTGTTGTTAATCTAGACGATAAGTATTCACAGTTTCAAATATCACAGATTAAAAACATTTTTTTAAAATCTTGAAACTTGGAAGCATGAGGATACTTTTCCAATGTTTTACTCAGATTAGAATAACATATCTTTAACACCTTTGGGTCTGAGTCTTGAAATTAGATCCTTAAATTCCTCAATGTCACACATCCATAATTCATTCAACTTAGGATAAACTTATTTCATGTCAAATTGGCACACCTACCAATCCTGATATTTATCTTAATTTTGGAGAATGATTTCAGTTTGTTGAAGTACTATAGCTTGACTGCCACCATTGTTGCTGTTGGTCAGGGTTTCAAGACAAGCTTAGCAGTAATCAGAGATGGTTGATTTCTCTCTTCATGAAAACTTTTATAAAGCACAGAATCATAAAATGATGCAGCACAGAAAGTGGCTATTCGGCCAATCATGTCTATGTGGGCTCTTTGAAAGAGCTATCCAATTAGTCTTATTCTCATGCTCTTTCCCCATAGCCCTGAAAATGCTTCCCCTTCAAATATTTATCCAATTCCCTTTTGAATGTTATTATTGAATCTGCTTCCACTTCCCTTTCAAGCAGTGCATTCCAGATCATAATAACTCGCTGTGTAAATTTTTATTCCTGCAGTTGCCTTTGGTTCCTTTACCAATTCCCTTAAATCTGTGTCCTCTGGTTACCGACTCTTCTGCCACTGAAAAGAGTTTCTCCTTATTCACTCTATCAAAACCCTTTATGATTTTAAACACCTCTGTCAAATCTCCTCTTAACCTTCTCTGCTCTAAGGAGAACAACCCCAGTTTCTCCAGTCTCTCCATGTAACTGAAATCCCTCACCCATGGTACCATTCTAGTAAATCTCCTCTGGACACTCTCGAAGACTTTGACATTCTTCCTAAAGTATGGTGCCCAGAAGTGGCCATAATACTCCAGCTGAGGCCTAACCATTATTTTACAAAGGTTTAGCATCAGTTCCTTGCTTTTGTACTCTATGGGGCAGAAATTGCCCCCTTTTAGTGACGGCCTCCAGGAGGCGCAAACGGGGCACAAAATAGATTTCACCCAGGCGTGGCGAGAGAATCGGCTGGCGCGGAATTGGGAAGTGATTTTGCAGAGGCACCACGAGGTAGCCCCCCGCTGGGTGGTGCGCGGCATACGAATCACCCCCTCACCTCCCCGGAAGTGAAATTGCACCGCGCAACTTACCTTAACACCTGGCGATGACAACGACAGCTTGAGCTGTCAAGTTGCAGTTGGGAACTGGTTGCACCAGCGCTATTTAAAGGTGTCAGCTTGTAAAGTTTTTTTTTGTCGGCCACTACTTATTTCTACTTTGCAACAGTTAGTCAGAGTGGCTGGGGGACCGATTGTAAGAATGTTTTGCTCAACCATTGTTCTGCCTCCTACCTTTTCCCCTGTCTCACTCACGGCACTTTTGACTGCATTGCTCCGACTTCACCGTCAGAGGATGCTTTGCCGAAGACAACGGCACCGCCAATTGCAGAGGGAGAGGCGTCGCGAGAGGGACTGAGAAAGGCTATGACTAAGAGGGAGTGCAGCACAGGACCCATGGAGATGCCCATGGAGTGGCCTATGGAACACCCCACAGGGAGAGGTGCAGGGAGAGGCAAAGGGACAGGCATAGAGAAGCACATCCAGCAGCACAAGGAGAAGCACATCAAGATGCTGCCAGGGGAAGAAGGCACCACAGAGGGGGGCAACAGAAGGCCTTATTCTCCCAGAGTATTCTGTCAGCAGTTCTCCAACATCAATGTCACTGAGGAGCAGCGTGTGCGAAGGCTGCATTTCAGGAAGGACTTGCCCTGCCATCTGCTGTAATGAGACCTCGAGCCTCACACCAAGGTGAGGACGACTCTCTCAGTGTCAGTCAAGGTCACAATCGTTCTCAATTGCTACACCAGTGGATCTTTCCAGAGAGCAACAGATGACATAAGAACATAAGAACATAAGAAATAGGAACAGGAGTAGGCCATACGGCCCCTCGAGCCTGCTCCACCATTCAATAAGATCATGGCTGATCTGATCATGGACTCAGCTCCACTTCCCTGCCTACTCCCTATAACCCCTTATTCCCCTTATCGTTTAAGAAACTGTCTATTTCTGTCTTAAATTTATGTAATGTCCTAGCTTCCACAGCTCACTGAGGCAGCAAATTCCACAGATTTACAACCCTCTGAGAGAAGAAATTTCTCCTCATCTCAGTTTTAAATGGGCAACTCCTTATTCTAAGATCATGCCCTCTAGTTCTAGTCTCCCCCACCAGTGGAAACATCCTCTCTGCATCCATCTTGTCAAGCCCCCTCATAATCTTATACATTTTGATAAGATCACCTCTCATTCTTCTGAATTCCAATGAGTAGAGGCCCAACCTACTCAACCTTTCCTCATGTCAACTCCCTCATCCCCGAAACCTTCTCTGAACTGCCTCCAAAGCAAGCATATCCTTTAGTAAATATGGAAACAAAAATTTCACGCAGTATTCCAGGTGTGGCCTCACCAATACCCTATGCAGCTGTAACAAGACATCCCTGCTTTTATACTCCATTCCCATTAGCCTTCCTGATCACTTGCTGTACCTGCATACTATCCTTTTGTGTTTCATGCACAATTATCCCCAAGTCCCAATGTACTGCAGCACTTTGCATTCTTTCTCCATTTAAATAATAACTTGCTCTTTGATTTATTTTCTGCCAAAGTGCACGACCTCACACTTTCCAACATTATACTCCGTCTGCCAAATTTTTGCCCACTCACTGAGCCTGTCGATGTCTTTTTGCAGCTTTTTTAAGTCTTCTTCACACATTGCTTTTCTTCCCATCTTTGTATCGTCAGCAAACTTGGCTACGTTACACTCAGTCTTTTCTTCCAAGTCATTTAATATAGATTGTAAATAGTTGGGGTCCCAGCACTGATCCCTGTGGCACCCCACTCGTTACTGATTGCCAACCAGAGAATGAACCATTTATCCCGACTCACTGTTTTCTGTTTGTTAGCCAATCTTCTATCCATGCTAATATATTACCCCCAACCCCATGAACTTTTATCTTATGCAGTAATCTTTTGTGTGGCACCTTGTCAAATGCCTTCTGGAAGTCCAAATACACCACATCCACTGGTTCCTCTTTATGCACCCTGTTCATTATATCCTCAAAAAATCCAGCAAATTTGTCAAACATGACTTCCCCTTCATAAATCCATGCTGACTCTGCCTGACCAAATTTTGCTTTTCCAAATGTCCTGTTACTGCTTCTTTAATAATGGACTCCAACATTTTCCCAACCACAGATGTTAGGCTAACTGGTCTATAGTTTCCTGCTTTTTGTCTGCCTCCTTTTTTAAATAGGGGCGTTACATTTACAGTTTTCCAATCTGCTGGGACTTCCCCAGAATCCAGGGAATTTTGGTAAATTACAACCAATGCATCCACAATCCCTGCTGCTACTTCTCTTAAGACCCTAGGATGCAAACCATCAGGTCCAGCGGATTTATCTGCCTTTTGTCCCATTATCTTACTGAGTACCACCTCCTTAGTGATTGTGATTGTGTTAAGTTCCTCTTCCCTAGAGCCCTTTGACTATCCACTGTTGGAATATTGTTAGTGTCCTCTACCGTAAAAACTGATACAAAATACTTGTTCAGAGTTTCTGCCATCTCCATGTTCCCCATCACTAATTCCCCGGTCTCATCCTCTAACGGATCAACATGTACTTTAGCCACTCTTTTTCTTTTTATATACCTATAGAAACTCTTGCTATCTGTTTTTATATTTTGTGCTAGTTTACTTTCATAGTCTATCTTCACTTTCTTAATCATTTTTTTAGTCATTCTTTGCTGGCTTTTAAAAGCTTCCCAATCTTCTGTCCTCCCACTAGTTTTGGCCACTTTGTATGCCCTTGTTTTTAATCGGATACTGTCCTTTATTTCTTTAGTTAGCCACGGATGGCTTTCTTTTCTCTTGCACCCTTTCCTCCTTACTGGAATATATTTTTCTTGAGAGTTGTGAAACATCTCCAACATCTCCCAGTTTGGCATCCATTTCTCCATCCTTGAGGTCACAGATGCTCTGTACAGAAGGAGGAGGCATTACATCTTCCCCACGAGCAGAGAGAAGCAGCATGAGCATGCATGTGACTTTGCCAGGGTAGCGGGCTTCCCCTAGGTGCAAAGCGCCATTAACTGCAACCAGGTTGCTTTGAGGACACCACATAACAATCCTGAGATCTTCCGTAACTGCAAAGACTTCCACTCACTGAATGTCCAGTTGGTCTGTGACCACACACGCAGAATAATGACTGTCAAAGCCTGCAATCCTGGCAGCAGCCACGATGCTTTCATCCTGCGCCAGACCAGTATGCCAACTCTGTTCCAGTCCCCAAATGAAGCTCGCGGCTAGCTGCATGGAGACATGGACTATCTGCTATGCACCTGGCTCATGACTCCCCTCCGCAACTCCTGCCCAGCACTCATACAATGTGAGCCATGCAGCCACCAGGAACATCATTGAGCAAACCATTGAGCTGATGCAACGGTTCCGCTGTCTTGGCCGCTCGGGAGGAGTTCTGCAGTACTCACCTGAGCGGGTGTCCCTATTCGTCATCGTCTGCTGCATACTGCACTACCTCACCATCATGAGGGCACAGACATTGCCACCAGGCATAGCCGCACCACCTCAGGAGGAGGAGGAGGACCAGGAGGAGCAGGAGGAGGAGCAACAGCAGAAGGACAAGGAGGAAGTGACGGTGGAGGCAGCGAGTCCATCGCGATCCTGCAAGGAAGGTCTGTGACCATCTCATCAGAGCTCGTTTCCACTGATTTCTATCCCACTTCCTGGTTCCTGTGGACGTCCCCATCACCACATCAATTTGTCCTTCCATACCAAATCCTCATCACTGAAATAAGAGACAACAGCAAATATTAAACATTCCAATCACCATTTATGAAACAACAATAAAATCTTAACTTTAATTATCACTCTTGTGCATTTCCTTATAACCCCTTTTTCGATGACCTATTCTACAACTTCTCCGTAGTGTCTCCCCTCTGGCTGCAGCATGGCTGTTGGAAGGTGGCTGTGTGTCAGGGCCAGAGACTACAGATGGCCTTGTAGGACACCCTCCACCAGCTCTAGGCCTGGAAGGCCCGGCTGAAGATTGCATCATCTCAGGCTGGGCAGCAGCAGTCTGGCTGGCTGAGTGATGGGCAGCGATAAGTGCAATGGCGGAGTGGCAGTGGTGGGTTCAGGAATGCTGTCATCCTGAGCGAGGACAGCAGGTACAAAAGCAAAGTATTGCGGATGCTGGAATCTGGAATAAAAACAGAAAATGCTGGAAATCTCAGCGGGTCAGGCAGCATCTGTGGAGAGAAAAACAGAGTTAACGTTTCAGGTCAGTCACCCTTCATCAGAACTGGTGAGTGTTCGAAAAGAACACATTCTTAAGCACTGAAAGGGGGAGGGGAAGAAAGAACAAAAGGGAATGTCTGTGATAGGGTGTGTCATGTATCCTACACTGCTTGTACTATTACAAGGTGTGCCACAAGGGGGCACCTCAGTGGGAGACTTGTAGGTTACCTGTACAGGTGTGCCAGGCCTAGTATAAAAGGCAGGCCACCAGGTGTGATCCTCACTCTGGAGTTATCAATAAAAGACTAAGGTCACTACAGTTCAAATACAATACATTGCCTTGTGGAGTCATTATCAGAGCAACTAAAGACATAACAATTGGCAACGAAATTACGGACCTTCATGCGAAAATAGCTACCCTTGGTACGTTGCAGTAGTTTGCCGATGGTGATGGTTGGGACGCCTTTGTGTAGAGGCTTGACCAAATCTTCACAGCAAATGACCTGGCAGGCGACAATCTGGCCACACTGGCTGATAAGCACAGAGCTATCCTTCTAACCAGTTGTGGGCCCACTGTCTATGGCCTCATCAGGGATTTGCTGGCACCAGCGAAGACAACGACCAAGACGTACGAGGAGCTTGTAACGCTGATCCAAGAACAACTCAAGCCCAAAGAAAGCATCCTCACAGCCAGACACCGGTTTTACACCCACCAGTGGCCCGAAGGCCAGGAAATCGCGAAATATGCTGCAGACCTCAGGAGGCTGGCGGCACCGTGTAATTTCGGCGACCACCTCACCGAAGCGCTGCGGGATATCTTTGTCATCAGAATCGGCCATGAGGGCCTTCTTCATAAGCTACTATCAGCGGATACCACAGTCACACTGCAGAAGGCCATCTCTGTGAGCCAGGCATTCATGACCTCGACCTGTGGCTCTAGGCAGATGACTCATCCTCAGGACTCCAACCCGGCAAGTACTGTGCACACAATGGCGCCTTTTAGAGGCTGGACTGTAGAACGTGAACATCCTCAGGGAAGAAAGAACAGGCCCCCGAATCCCTTACATCAGAGTCCGCTGAGGGGGGCTAACTGAATAGCACCATGCTGGCATTGCGGAGGGAATCACAGGGCTCACCAGTGCCGCTTTAAAGGCTGCAGCACAAAGGGCCACCTCCAGTGAATGTGTAAAAGAAATATGACTCACTGTGTTGATGAAGAGTCTGTAGATGGTCATGAATCCAGCACGGATTATGAAACGATAGTCAGAGAGGCAGCTCAGCCCCAGGATGAGGCATATAACATGTTTACCTGCACTCCATTGAGGATGGAAGTCGAGATAAATGGCGTTCCAGTCTTCATGGAAGTGGACATGGGGGCGAGCCAGTCAGTAATGAATCAAGAAGCCTTTGAGAGACCCAAGTTGGTCCCGGCTCAGGCAAAAATGTGCACCTACACTGATGAACTTATCCCATTCATTGGTAGTGCAGATGTAAAGGTACTCCATGATGGCGTGGTGCACAGGTTACCACTGTGGATTGTTGCAGATGATGGACCAACGCTACTCGGAAAAAGATGGATGGCGAGGATCCATTGGAGTTGGGAAGATTTCATCCCTCCAGCAATCGACGTCCCCCACGCTCAGAGGCAAAGCAAACCCTCACCTGAGGGTCGACCCAGTACCAGAGAGCTGACCAGCACAGCACCCGAGGCACAGACCGCTCAGCACGACTGCGTGGAGTTGATCCAGCTGAGACGACCCAAACGCACCTTCCGGGCTCCAGTGGCAGGACTCCGGAGGCAGAAAATCAAATCCAAAAGCGACTTCCCAGCCTCAGTGGCAGAACCTGGGGAGAAGCGGATCACTGCAGTCGACATCGTGGATGGAGGAAAGACCACGAGGTGCAGCGCTGATGGAGCAACACGTGGCACCAAACGAAGAAGAGGATTGGGGTAAAGTTAGCAAGGCTCTCTTAAAGGAGGTCTGCAACGCACCACACTCAAAGGGACAGTTCCACACTGTCAATCAATGTAAGAGCAACTGTGAGTTAGATGTAAAATGTGCAATTGATGATCAGAGCTTTGTACATGTAACAAGCAAAGAAAAGTCACGCGATCGCGATCGGAGCTACAGGTTATTTACTATCAGTAATGAAACATTGTGCGATGTAGGATTTCAAGTCAATGCAGCGGGCAGACACCCATCGGGAGCCCATAGGTCCAGCGAGCTACCCAATGTAATAGCCTACGTCCCTGGGACCAGAGTTATGCACCATGGAGTGTGACCACAAGCAGCGAATACATACAAGCCGCAGAGCAAGTGATCTCAGGAGAGCAATGGCACCGGTATCGATACCCTGCCCCCGATCGGCTCCACCTCTCAGGCACCCGATGACAACAACTGCCATGAGCCTGAAAGAGCAAACTGCACTAAGGCGCAGCCCCCAGACCCTATCGTCACCAAGGCTACACCCGGGAATGAAAGGTCACCTGCAACGGTTCTCCCAAATGGGACTGGGACCAGCCAGGATCCCAAACCAAATAATGTCCAGGCAACCGAGTCTGCAGTTCTCTATGCACTGCCAGACAACTGCTCCTCAGGGAGCAGCAGCGACCCAGGGCGCAAGGAAAGGACAGGGAAGTCACAGGCCTCTGTGAACCTGCCCGACGCAAGGAGCAATGGCAAAGGCCCCGAGAGCAGGCAATTTGAGCCAACCGGGTTCCCACTGCCAGCACTGGGCACCGCGCTGCACCAGACTGCCTGGACACCATCCAGCAGTTCTGGTACTAGTTTGTCCTCACACACCAGTACTGATCCCAAGCATATATCAAGTATGTGCCACACCAGTTAAATGTACTTGCCTCACAACTGTACCACAAATGTAATGATGTAAATGCAATTTTTTTTTTGGCCTTATATGTATATGAATGTAATGAGCCACCGGCATAATCTATATGTGGTGGGGGGTGGGGCGGCGGGGGGGGAAGAGAATGGAGTGGTCATGGACACACAAACAGAAAGTATAAAAGGCAGGCCACCAGGTGTGATCCTCACTCTGAAGTTATCAATAAAGGACTAAGGTCACTACAGTTCAAGTACAATACATTGCCTCGTGGAGTCATTATCAGAGCATCTAAAGACATAACACAGTGGAAGACATGAGAGATTAGAGAGACAAAAGAGATGATGGGCCAAATTGAAATGGTAATGACAGGAGTTAGAAAAACATTAGTCAAGGTCGGGTGTGAATAGCTGCCATTGGAGAAAAGAAAAAAAAATAGGCTTGCGGGGGGGCGGGGGGCGGGGGGGGGGGTGAAATGGAGCCAAAGATTGGCAGAGGTTACGCTCTGAAATTGTTGAACTCGATGTTGAGTCCAGAAGGCTGTAAAGTGCCTAAACAAAAGATGAGGTGCTGTTCCTCGAGCTTACATTGAGCTTCGTTGGAACAGTGTAGGAGACCGAGGATGGAGAGGTCAGAGTGGGAGTGGAGTGGAGAATTAAAGTGACAGGTGACTGGAAGCTCAGGGTCATGTTTACTGATTGAACAGAGGTGTTCCGCAAAGTGGTCACCCAATCTACGCTTGTTCTCCCCAATGTAGAGGAGACCACATTGTGAGCAGCGAATACGGTATACTAAATTGAAAGTACAAGTAAACCACTGTTTCACCTGGAAGGAGTATTTGGGTCCCTGGATAGTGAGAAGGGAGGAGGTAAAAGGGAAGGTGTTGCATCTCCTGTATTTGCACGGAAAGGTACCATGGGAAGGGGAGGGAGTGCTGGGGGTGATTGTGGAATGGACCAGGATGTCGCGGAGGGAGCGGTCCCTTTGGAGCGCTGAGAGAGGAGGGGAGGGGAAGATGTGATTGGTGGTGGGATCATGCTGGAGGTGGCAGAAAAGGCGGAGGATGATCCGTTGAACGTTAAGGCTGGTGGGGTGAAAGGTGAGGACAAGGGGAACCTTGTCGTGGTTCTGAAAGGGAGGAGAAGAGGTGAGAGCAGAGGTGTGGGAAATAGAACGGACATGGCGAGGTGTTAACCATGGCGAAAGGGAATCCTTGGTTGAGGAAGGAGGAAGACATGTCAAAGGCACTAGAGTGAAAGGTGGCGTCGTCAGAGCAGATGCGACGGAGACAGAGAAACTGGGAAAATTGAATGGAGTTCTTACAGGATGCAGGCTGGGAGGAAATGTAGTCCAGGTAGCTGTGGGAGTCAGTGGGCTTATAGTGGATATTGGTTAAAAGCCTATCTCCAGAGATGGAGACAGAGAAGTCGAGGAAGGGAAGGGAAGAGTCGGAGATGGACTATGTGAAGGCGAGGGAAGGGAGGAAATTGGATGCAAAGTGAACAAAATGTTCTTGTTCATTGGATAGCAGGTTCCTGTTCCATTAACACAGTGCCACTCCCCCGGGGCAACACTTCAGCATTCCCACCAATCTGATGGAGCACAGATTGCTGTGCTGTTGTGACACCATGTGATCCCCGGTCGACTGTGGTGGTCCAGCATGATGGCAGCAGTCAGGGTTTGTGTGGCATGCAGTTGAGACTCCATGACAGCACCAAGACATTGCATGGCATTAAGCTGTGACTGCATGACAACAGTCTGAGGATCCATGCAAGCAATCATTGACTCCATTACAGCACCAAGATGTTGTGTTGCTTTCGTCTGTGCCACAATGGAAGCTGTCACATCGCCATGACTCGCGTCATGAGGTCTGGATCTGCACGGTCTATCTGGGGGTCTACCATTGTCTGCACATTGGCAACGATGGGCAGAGCTGTCTACAATACGGGAGGCGGACTCCTCCACACTCCTCACCACTTGCGAAAGGCTTTCAGGCACCCTTGCCATTGCACCTATCATGTCGGAATGCATGGCCATCACCTTTATGTGAACGCCTCCCCATCGATGTCCTCATCTGAGTCCTATGCAGCAGAACTTGCATGCAAACTCACCCTCCGGGGAGATGGCTCCCAAGCCTCCCTTTCCCCTTGACCCTGCTGCAGCCCGTTAGGCCCTGGTGCATCACCCAGTGCAGACTCTTGTCCGAAACTAACCTCTAATGACCACATAATGCCAGTATCTGAGCTTGTGCCTGCGGGTGAGAGAAGCAGTGATGCTGTGCTTCCTCCTCTTTTCCCTCTTCTCCCTCGTGACTGGGTTGTGGGGCTGAGGCACAGGCTGCTCATCTGCTGGCTCATTATCTGAAAGCATAAATGGCACAGAAGTCAGGTTAAGGTGAGGGTAGGGGGCAGGAATGGAGCAAAGAAGGCAGACAGATTGAGGAAGTGGAAAGTAATAAGGCCTTCTGCTTTAATGGGGAAGTGGGATGAGAAGAAGGGATAAAGGTACCATGTTGCCCACAGCGGGCTCGACGTCTCCAGTGGCCACAGGGTCCACCACCTGCAGGCCAATGAACCGCAGCACTCGCTCCTCCAGGTCGCAGTTCTGTTTCACTCCCTCCAGTCTGCTGCTGCTGAATCTTGTTGTGTGCCTTCTTGGCCTGCAAAAGGAAGTTGTGTGAGTAAGAGTTCAGTTATTTATGTGGAAGATATGCCTGCGGTGGTTAAATAGCTTTAAAAAAGGAGGCCGACAAAAAGCAGGAAACTATAGACCAGTTAGCCTCACATCTGTCGTTGGGAAAATGCTGGAGTCCATTATGGAAGCAGTAATGGGGCATTTGGAAAAGCATAATTCAATTAAGCAGAGTCAGCATGGTTTTATGAAAGGGAAATCATGTTTGACAAATTTGCTGTAGTTCTTTGAGGATGTAACGAGCAGGGTGGATAAGGGGGAACCAGTGGATGTGGTGTATTTGCATTTCCAGAAGGCATTCAATGAGATGCCACATAAGAGGTTACTGCTCAAGATAAAAGCTCACGGGGTTGGGGGTAATATATTAGCATGGATAGAGGATTGGCTAACTAACAGAAAACAGAGAGTCGGGATAAATGGTTAATTTTCTGTTGGTAAACAGTGACTAGTGGGGTGCCACAGGGATCGATGCTGGATCCGCAACTATTTACAATCTATATTAATGACTTGGATGAAGGGACTGAGTGTAATGTAGCCAAGTTTGCTGATACAAAGATGGGTGGGAAAGCAAATTGTGAGGAAGACACAACAAATCTGCAAAGGGATATAGACAGGCTCAGTGAGTGGGCAAAAATTTGGCAGATGGAGTATAATGTGGGAAAATGTGAGATTATCCACTTTGGCAGAAATAATAGAAAAGCAAATTATAATTTAAATGGAGAAAAATTGCAAAGTGCTGCAGTACAAAGGGACCTGGGGGTCCTTGTATATGGAACACAAAAAGTTAGTATGCAGGTACAGCAAGTAATCAGGAAGGCAAATGGGATGTTGGCATTTATTGCAAGGGGGATAGAGTATAAAAGCAGAGAAGTCCTGCTAAAACTGTACAGGGTATTGGTAAGGCCACACCTGGAGTACAGTTTTGTCTCCATATTCAAGGAAGCATATACTTGTATTGGAGGCTGTTCAGAGAAGGTTCACTAGGTTGATTCTGGAGATGAGGGGGTTGAGTTATGAAGATAGGTTGAGTAGGTTGGGCCTATACTCATTGGAGTTCAGAAGAATGGGAGGTGATCGTATCGAAACATATAAGATAATGAGGGGGCTCGACAAGGTGGATGCAGAGAGAATATTTCCACTCAGATGGCAAACTAAAACTAAGGGACATAGTCTCAGAATAAGGGGCCGTCCATTTAAAACTGAGATGAGGAGGAATTTCTTCTGAGTGTTTTAAATCTATGGAATTCTCTGCCCCAGTGAGCTGTGGAGGATGGGTCTTTGAATATTTTTAAGGTGGAGATAGACAGATTTTTGAGTGATAGGGGAATAAAGGCTTATGGGGAGCAGGCAGAGAAATGGAACTGAGTCCATGATCAGATCAGCCATGATCTTATTAAATGGCGGTGCAGGCTCGAGGGGCTGGGTGGCCTACTCCTGCTCCTATTTCTTATGATCTTATGTTCTTAAACCAAAAGGCCTTATCACTTTCCAGCTCCTCATACTATCTGCCTTCCTTGTTCCATTCCTGCCCCTCTGCCCTCACCTTAATGAAACTCTTATGCCATTATGCTTTCAGATAACCATGCAGCAGATGACCAGCTTGTGCCTGAGCCCCCCAACTGAGTCACGAGGGAGAAGAAAAATGGGATGAGGAGGAGGAGGAGCCAAGCATTGCGTGACTGCTTCTCTTACCCGCAGGCACCGGGTTAGATACTGCCACTACACGACCCTTAGAGGTTAGCTTAGTAGAGGGGTCTGCACTGGGCAATGCACTGAGGCCTAGCAGGCTGCAGCATAGTCAAAGAGAAAGGGAACCTCGGGAGCCATCTCCCCATAGGGTGAGTTCGCACGCGAGTTCTGCTGTACAGGACTCAGATGAGGACCTTGATGGGGGTGCGTTCACAAGAAATGTGATGGCTATGCATTACGACATGATAGGTGCAATGGGAAGGGTGTTGACAGTGGTAAAGAGCGTGAAGGAGTACGCCTCCCGTATTACCATGGAGCTGATCATTGCCAGTGTGCAGATGATGGTGGACTGCCAGAGAGACCGTGCAGATCCAAACCCCATGACGTGTGTCATGGGCGATGTGGCAGCTTTCATTGCGGCACAGGCAGAAGCAATGCAACATCTTAGTGCTGTAATGGAGTCAATGGTTGCTTGCATGGAAGCTCACACTGCTCTCATGCAGTCTCAGCTTGATGCCACTCAACATCTCGGTGCTGTTATGCAGTCTCAGCTGGATGCCATGCAAGCTCTGACTGCTGCCATCATCGCTGGGTCCACCAAGTCGACCAGGGATCTCATGGTGTCGCAACAGACCAGCAATCTCTCCTGTAGCAGATTGGTGGGGATGGTGAGGTACTGCCCCAGCAGAGTGGCAGTAGGTCAGTGGAGCAGGAATCTACTGTCCTCTCTCGGGACGACAGCATTCCTGATCCCATTTCATCATTGCACTTATCGCTACCTGTCAGCCAGCCAGCCCAGACTGCCGCCACCCAGCCTTAGGTGGTGCAGTCTACAGCCGAGCCTTCCAGGCCCAGAGCTGGTCGAGGGCATCCTGTAAGGCTATCTGTAGTCTCTGGCCCTGAAACACAGCAACCTTCCACCAGCTGTGCTGCAGTTACTGGGGATACACTGTGGCAGAGTATTAGAATAGGTCAACAAAAGAGGGGATATAAGGAAATGCACAAGGGTGATGAATAAATGCACATTCGTACATTTTATTGTTGTTTTATAAATGTTGATTGGAATGTTTAATGTTTGTTGTTGTCTCTCATTTCAGTTTTAGGGCATTGCTGTGGAAGAGCAAATTGATGTGGTGATGGGGACGTCCACAGGAACCGGGAAGTGGGATGGAAATCAGTGGAAACGAGCTCTGATGAGACGGTCACGCACCTCCCTTGCAGGATCGCGATGGAGCCTCTGCCTCCTCCATCGCAGGTGTTGCGGCTCCTGCTCCTCCTTGTCCTCCTGCTGTTGCTCCTCCTCCTGAGGTGGTGCAGCTAAGCTTAGTGGTAATGGCTGTGCCTCCATGATGGCCAGGTTGTCCAGCATGCAGCAGGTGATGACAAATAGGGACACCCGCTCTGGCGAGTACTGGAGGACTCCTCCTGAGCGGTCAAGACAGCGGAACCATTGCTTGAGCACTCTGATGGTCTGCTCAATGATGTTCCTGGTGGTGGCATGGCTCTCATTGTATGAGCGCTAGGCTGGAGTGTGGGGTTACGGAGGGGAGTCATGAGCCAGGTGGAGAGCGGATAGACCTTGTCTTCAAGCAGCCAGCCGCGGGCTTGATATGCTGTCTGAAAGACAGCTGGCACGGGATAAAGTATTGTGGCTGCTTCCAGAATAGCTGACATTGACGGTGATCACACACCAAATGCACATTCAGTGAGTGGTAGCTTTTGTGGTTACGGAAGATCTCAGGATTGTGATGCGGTGCCCTCAAAGCGACGTGGGTGCAGTCAATGGCACTCGGCACCATGGGGAAGCCCGTTATCCTGACATATCCACATACATGCTTGTGCTGCTTCTGTCTGCTCATGGGGAAGGAAATGTAGTCCATCCTCCTTCTCTACATAGAAACATAGAAAATAGGTGCAGGAGTAGGCCATTTGGCCCTTCGAGCCTGCAACACCATTCAATAAGATCATGGCTGATCATTCACCTCAGTACCCCTTTCCTGCTTTCTCTCCATACCCCTTGATCCCTTTAGCCATAAGGGCCATATCTAATTCCCTCTTGAGTATATCTAATGAACTGGCATCAACAACTTTCTGCGGTAGGGAATTCCACAGGTTAACAACTCTCTGAGAGAAGAAGTTTCTCCTCATCTCAGTCCTAAATGGCTTACCCCTTATCTTTAGCTCTTAGTTTAACCCACTGCACTAGCTTAGCTGTATGATATTTAATTATGTCACCAGTTGCTGGGAGGTCCTCTCCATCTCCCATCGCCAGCAGCTCTGCAACTCCACTTAATTCAGCCACCTCATCCTCTACTGCCGTCAATGAAATGATAATGGGGTGGCCACCTCTCCCTGGTGTTCTGCATTCTCTTTTCCTGCAAGGAGGGGAAGAAGAGAACTTTGAGTGAGAGTCATGACTGAGTGTAAGGGATGTATGGGCTACATCTATATAGGGTGGCTATGAGGGAGTGGTGTTGCCAAATGCCCTCCTTCTGTGGCATTCATTTCTATGATTCTATGATTGCATTAGGATGAGGGCGAGTGTCAGTGGTGGATGGTCAGATGGGGATGTGAGTAGGTGCGCATTCAGAGAGGGATGGGTGCACCTGCAAGGTACGCTGGTGTGAGGAATGATGTGCAGGAGTAGGCTTGGGAAGGCAGAGTGATGGGGTTGGGGTGACAGACACATCAGGATGTAGTTGAATGTGGCATTTTACTCACCTTTCCTGACCTCATGAGGTAATTAAATCTCTTCCTGCATTGAATCCAGGACCTGGTGCCAACACTCCTACTGCTCACTTTGTTGCCGATCTCAAGCCATGGCCTCTTTGTCTCTGTGGCTGGCCTCTTCCTCCCGTCACCATGGAAGAAGACCTCCCTGCGGGATCTCATTCACTGCGGCAGAATCTCTAGTGAGCTATCGCTGAATTTTGGTGCAGCCCTTTGTCACTGAGCCTGCATTTTTCTTTACAAATCTTTAAACCATTATAATCAAACCACTTCCTTCCTCTGACACCAACTACTGTCTCCCCCACCAACCTTTCCAGTACCTCCACCAACCTTCAGCTGTGATCTGTGCAATGCTCCTTTAAATAGGTGAGATGAAGTCGAGTCATCCATTTGATTAATTCAATTGGAGTGGTTTAGTTAAAAACACATAGCAGTGCGCGCTAAATGAACGACTGGGATAGCGACCTACCACACATCCCACTGCACCCAACCCCACGGGAAGGTAAAGATTCAGCTCATGGTCACCATTACCGATACTAACTTTTTATTCCAGATTTATTTAATTAATTGCATTTCAATTCCCCAGCTGCTGTGGTGGGATTTGAACTCTGGATCATTTGTCTAAGCCTCTCGATTACAGTAACATAACCACTATACGACCATTCCCAATTTTTATTGGCTGAGAACTTTTATTGGCAAATGAAAAGGCCAGAGATTGATGTCGTTTTATCATTTCACAAGGTTGACCTTTGATGTGATTTACAGCAACAGAACAGAAAGAAGGTACGCTGGCAATAAGTACATTTGTTAGCAGCCTCCAGAGCCTGGACAAATAAAGTTGGCTACTTTTTGAACAGTCAAATGCAACAGAAGCTAGTTGGAAATAATCCAATGATGTATAGATATTTTCAAAGCTTAAGACATTAATGAATTATTATTGTTTTGATAAACTTTGCAACTTATACTTTTTTGCAAAACTAGTAATGACAAATTTCAAAAATATCATTAAAACTCCTTTCCAGATGAAAGCAAAATAAATCTCTTGAGATATGAGCATTTTTGTGGATTCTGATTTTCTGCCAGCTCAGAATAAATTGGCTGCCTGAGAAAGTTACGCAGCTCAATATGAATTTATCAACTTCCATCTTCACAATTTTTAATGTTTTGCTTTAACCATGTGGGGTAAACCAACTACTTACAGTCCCCAACTTTGAATTTTGTCTTGAGAACAAATGTTAAATTATTTTAACTTGGTTGTATTCCATTTTATATTCATTGTTGTTATCCTTTGGATTCCTCCTCTGATACTAATCGCACAGCAATCTCATTTGGGATTCTTTCAAATTTCAAATGAAAATAATGCATTTGTAGCACCCAAAGCTCTGCAGCCTTTGGGTGCTTGGGCTCCATATTATTGGCACTGAAGCTTGAGGCCTACTCAGCAATTGATGCACACAGCTCCCTGTAGTGTGGGCTGCAAGCGCTTCGAGCATGTTGAGCCTGCAGACAGAAGGGTCGAAATTGCCCCTTTCGATAAGACCTCTGGCCGCCTAAAAGCGGCAGCCACGGGGTGGCGCGGACTGGCCGACATTCATGGCATTGCCCTCATGTGTTTTTGCTGCAGTGTGGAGATCCGCCCCACTCCCCCCATTTCCGCCCCGCTCCTGCAGATGTGTCACATCAGAGCACGCACCGCCACAGACCTGCCCCAGAAGCTAAATGAATCTCAAATAGTCTTCTGGCCGCCTGTTGGTGCCAATGATAGATTTTTGGGTCGGTACACATTGATAGCTCAAAACTGCCAGCGGCCTTTAAAGGTGTGTTGCGTGCAGCAGCATTCTTGTCACCGATATTTTTTTCAGACTTTTCCAAACATTGTGAGTTGCCTTGTTCACAGCAGGATTGAGTGATAGATCTTCAATCTCGACCACAGAGAGCCATGAATACGAAGGCTCTGCTTCTGGAGGAGAACTAAATGGGCTCAGTGCTGGCAGCGGAACGCCTCCTGCACATTGTGCGCAGCAGGGAGGCACACAGGAGAAGGTGGCACCGGGTCCAACGGCTCCAGAGGCAGTGGGCAAGAGATGCAGCACAAATGGCTGCCGAACATGCAGAAGGCAATGGAGATGGCGACAGACCCGAACCCAGAGAGGTGGCCCAGGAAGGACCTGCCATCAGGAGAAGGGTCAGGTACACTGACCCCCCCACACCAGATAGTGGGCGAGATGGACAGGAGGCAGATGCTTGCCAGCAGCAGGCTGCAGAAGGTGAGGACCAACACAGGCAGGAGGGAGAAGGCAATGAGGCAGCTGTCATAGGAAGATGCCAACATAGACGTGGGGCAGAGGGCCGATCGACAAAGGGTCTACAGACAGCAGTTCTCATACATGGACCTGATGGATGACCAGTGTCTCCGGAGACTGCGATTCCGGAAGGACATCGTGACAGAGCTGTGCAATCACCTGCAGCCAGATCTCCAGCCTCAAACAAGGTTGAGGACAGCTCTGACCATCAGATCCAAGGTGACCATAGCTCTCAATTTCTATGTGACTGGATCTTTTCAAGCTGCAACAGCAGACATCTCGAACGTCTCCCAGTTCAGGTGACAGATGCTCTCAATCAGAGGAGGAGGGAGTACATATCCTTCCCGATGAACAAAGAGAAGCAGTTGGAGCGGCAGACTGGATTTGTGAGGATTGCGGGCTTCCCCAGGGTTCCGGGTGCCATAGACTGCACCCACGTCACATTGTGGGTGCCACAGAATGATCCCGAGATCTTCAGAAACCGCAGGCGATTTTACTCCCTCAATGTCCAGTTGGTGTGTGACCACCACTGGAAAATCATGGCAGTTGATGCCCGGTATCCTGGAAGCAGCCACAAAGTTTTCATCCTGTACCAGACCAGTGTGCCAGGCGTGTTTGCTTGATAAAACCAAGATTGTGACTATCTCCTTGGAGACAAGGGCTACCCACTGTGCACTTGGCTGCTGACTCCCCTTCGCAACCCCAGGACTGCTGCGCAGCAACCCTCAATGACTCTCATTCAGCCACCAGGTGCATAATTGAGCACACCATTGGAATCCTTAAACAGAGGTTCCATTGCCTGGGTCGCTCAGGAGGAGTGTTGTAGTACTCGCCTGAGCGGGTCTCCCTATTCGTGGTCGTCTAATGCATACTTCACAACCTGACAATCATGAGGGCACAACAATTGGAGGATGAGCAAGCAGTACCACCTGAGGAGGAGGTTCAGGAGGAAGAGGCGCAGGAGCACGATGCGCAGGAGGAGAAGGAGGAGGAGGACCAGGAGGAGGAGGCGCAGGAGCATGACACGCAGGAGGAGGAAGAGGAGGAGGACCAGGATGCGGGTCGGTGGCCACGCCGGATGCGGCGTCACCATCCGGACCGTGCAAGGGAAGTGCAAAACCGTCTCATTGCTGCTCGTTTCCGCTGACTTTATGTGCACTTTACCCTCCATCTGTGCATCTCCATGGGCAACCCAATGAGCCCTTTCACACATCATTCCCCAGTCAAATGAGAGACCTGCACAGATATTGAAACACAAAATAAAGGTTTATTACACCACAAATAATTGATGCTCAAAACATACACATTATCATTTCTCACCCTTGTGCATTTTCTTATAACCCTTCTTACGCATACCTATTCTGGAACTACGCTGCAATATCTCCCCTGTGACTGCATCATGGCTCTGCGTTTCAGGTGTAGAAACTACAGATGTCCTTCTAGGATGACCTCGACCAGCTCTGGCCCTGGAAGGACCGGCTGCAGACTGGGCCGCATCCTTCGCGGTGCGTTCCATTGGAATTGGCTGGAGCGATTCCATGCTTGGCAGCAATGGCGGAATGTCTGGTCTCGGCTCAGGACTGCTGTGATCCTGAGAGAGCACATCAGGATCCTGGTCCAAGGAGCCTGTGCCACTCCCCCAGGACAGCACCTCACCATTCCCACCAGTCTGCTGGAGCACTGGTCGGTGGGGCAGCGCGACACTGGAAGGTCCCCCGTGGATCGTAGTGGACCCAGCCACAATGGTAACAGTCAGATCTCGTGTGGCATCCAGCTGAGACTGCATGAGAGCAGACACAGTCTCGATGCCACCAGAGACGACAGCAGTAAGACGCTCCATTGCCCAGAGTGCATGAGAGCATTCTGAGCTTCCAGGGCAACTGGATCTACACGGTCACTCTGGGAGTCCACCATCATCTGCACACTGGCAATGATGGGCTCCATGGTCTGCGCAGAGCTGTCCACAATACGGGAGGCAGAATTCTCCACGCTCCTCACCACTTGCAGCAGGCTCTCGGGCACCCTTGACATTGTCCCCAACATCTGGGAATGCATGGCCTCCACCCTTTCATAAGCCTCAATATCGATGGGCTTGTCTGAGTCTTCTGCAGCAGAACTCATGTGCAAACTCACCCCCAGGAGAGATGACACCCGAGGTTGCCTTTGCCCTTGACCATGCTGCAGCCTGCTAGGCCCCGGTGCATCACCCAGTGCAGACCCTTCTGCTATCGCTAACTGTCCCAACTGCGCACTCCCAGAAACTGAGCTGGCGCGTGCGAGTGCAGGAAGCAGTGACGCGGTGCTGGCAGTAATGTCCCCCTCCCCCTCAGCCTCATCGGACATGCCGCCAATATCTGTACTCGACTCAAGGGTGTCCTCCTGACTTAGAAACATAGTAACATAGAAAATAGGTGCAGGAGTAGGCCATTCGGTCTTCGAGGCTGCACCACCATTCAGTATGATCATGGCTGATCATGCAACTTCAGTACCCCATTCCTGCTTTCTCTCAATACCCCTTGATGCCTTTAGCCGTAAGAGCCACATCTAATTTCCTTTTGAATATATCTAATGAACTGGCCTCAACAACTCTTTGCAGTAGGGAATTCCACAGGTTCCCAACTCTCTGAGTGAAGAAGCTTCTCCTCATCTCGGTCCTAAATAGCTTACCCCTTATCCTTAGACTGTGACCCCTGGTTATGGACTTCCCCAACATCGGGAACATTCTTCCTGCATCTAACCTGTCCAATCCCGTCAGAATTTTATATATTTCTATGAGATCCCCTCTCATTCTTCTAAATTGCAGTGAATATAAACCTAGTCGATCCAGTCTTTCCTCATATGTCAGTCCTGCCATCCCAGGAATCACTCTGAACCTTCGCTGCACTCCCTCAATAGCAAGAATGTCCTTCCTCAGATTAGGAGACCAAAACTGTACACAATATTCAAGGTGTGGCCTCACCAAGGTCCTGTACAACTGCAGTAAGACCTTCCTGCTCCTATACTCAAATCCTCTCGCTATGAAGACCAACATGTCATTTGTCTTCTTCACCCCCTGCTGTACCTGCATGCCAACTTTCAATGACTGATGTACCATGACACCCAGGTCTCGTTGCACTTCCCCTTTTCCTAATCTGTCACCATTGAGATAATATTCTGCCTTCCTGTTTTTGCCACCAAAGTGGATAACCTCACATTTATTCACATTATACTACATCTGCCATACATTTGCCCACTCACCTAACCTGTTCAAGTCACGCTGCAGCCTCTTAGTATCCTCCTCGCAGCTCACACTGCCACCCAGCTTAGTGTCATCTGCAAACTTGGAGATATTACATTCAATTCCTTTGTCTAAATCATGAATGTATATTGTAAATAGCTGGGGTCCCAGCACTGAACCTTGCGGTACCCCACTAGTCACTGCCTGCCATTCTGAAAAGGAGTCGGAGAGGCCTAAAAAGGCCACGAGATCAGGAGTCGGGACGTGCGTCGCTGAGGCGAGAGTCCAGGGAGTTAGCGAGGCCTATAAAGGCCAGCTTTTGCAGCTAGAGGGAGAAGGCAATAAAGAAGTAGAAAGAAATTGAAAGGTGATGTCACAGCAAAGGCGGTAAGTGATTGGCTGGTGATTGGTAAGTAGCTTTTCTTTTTCCTTCTTTATCAGTAAGTAACATTTAGCATTATTGTTGCCAATTTAAGTTAATCGAAGGGTTAAGTCATGGCAGGTCAGCTCGGACATGTGTTATTCTCCTCCTGTACCATGTGGGAAGTCAGGGACGCTTCCGGTGTCCCTGACGACTACGTGTGCGGGAAGTGTATCCGCTTCCAGCTCCTGACGGACTGCATTGCGGCAGGGGGATGGGGACCTATGCAGGGAGGCAGATGGAAACAAGAGGGAGACAGAGGCAAAAGATAGAAAGGAGAATAGTAAAAGTGGAGGGCAGAGAATCCCAAGGCAAAAAACAAAAAGGGCCACATTACAGCAAAATTCTAAAGGGCCAAGGTGTATTAAAAAGACAAGCCTGAAGGCTCTGTGCCTCAATGCGAGGAGTATTCAGAATAAGGTGGACGACTTAACTGCGCAGATAGCAGTTAAAGGATATGATGTAATTGGCATAATAGAGACATGGCCCCAGGGTGACCAAGGCTGGGAACTCAATATCCAGGGGTATTCAACATTTAGGATGGATAGACAGAGAGGAAAAGGAAGCGGGGTGGCATTGCTGGTTAAAGAGGAAATTAATGCAATAGTAAGGAAAGACATTGGCTTGGATGATGTGAAATCGATGTGGGTGGAACTGCAGAATACCAAAGGGCAGAAAACGCTGGAGGGAGTTATGTATATGCCACCAAACAGTAGTCGTGAGGTTGGGGACAGCATCAAACAAGAAATAAGGGATGTGTGCAATAAAGGTACAGCAGTTATCATGGGCAACTTTAATTTACATATAGATTGGGCTAACCAAACTGGTAGCAATACGGTGGAGGAGGATTTCCTGGAGTGTATTAGGGATAGTTTTCTTGACCAATATGTCGAGGAACCAACTAGAGAGCTGGCCATCCTAGACTGGGTGATGTGTAATGAGAAGGGACTAATGAGCAATCTTGTTGTGCGAGGCCCCTTGGGGAAGAGTGACCATAATATGGTAGAATTCTTTATTAAGCTGGAGAGTGACACAGTTAATTCAGAAACTAGGGTCCTAAACTTAAGGAAAGCTAACTTCGACGGCATGAGGCGCAAATTGGCTAGAATAGACTGGCAAATGATATTTAAAGGGTTGACGGTGGACAGGCAATGGCAAACATTTATAGATCACATGGATGAACTTCAACAGTTGTACATCCCTGTCTGAAGTAAAAATAAAACAGGGAAGATGGCTCAACCGTGGCTAACAAGGGAAATTAAGGATAGTGTTAGATCCAAGGAAGAGGCATATAAATTGGCCAGAAAAAGCAGCAAACCTGAGGACTGGGAAAAATTTAGAATTCAGCAGAGGAGGACAAAGGGTTTAATTAGAAGGGGAAAATAGAGTATGAGAGGAAACTTGCCAGGAACATAAAAACTGACTGCAAAAGCTTCTATAGATATGTGAAGTGAAAAAGATTAGTGAAGACAAACGTAAGTCCCTTGCAGTCGGACTCAGGTGAATTAATAATGGGGAACAAAGAAATGGCAGACCAATTGAACATATACTTTGGTTCTATCTTCACGAAGGAAGACACAAATAACCTTCCGGATGTACTAGGGGACCGAGGGTCTAGTGAGAAGGAGGAACTGAAGGATATCCTTATTAGTAAGGAAATTGTGTTGGCGAAATTGATGGGATTGAAGGCCGATAACTCCCCGGGGCATGATTATCTCCTTCCCGGAGTACTTAAGGAGGAGGCCCTAGAAATAATGGATGCATTGGTGATCATTTTCCAACAGTCTATCGACTCTGGATCAGTTCCTATGGACTGAAGGGTAGCAAATGTAACACCACTTTTAAGAAAAGGAGGGACAGAGAAAACGGGTAATTATAGACCAGTTAGTCTGACATCTGTAGTGGGAGAAATGTTGGAATCAATTATTAAGGATGAAATAGCAATGCATTTGGAAAGCAGTGACAGGATCGGTCCAAGTCAGCATTGATTTGTGAAAGGGAAATCATGCTAACAAATCTTCTGGAACTTTTTGAGGATGTAACTAAAAGAGTGGACAAGGGAGAATCAGTGGATGTAGTGTATTTGGACTTTCAAAAGGCTTTGACAAGGTCCCACATAAGAGATTGGTGTGTAAAATCAAAGCACATGGTATTGGGGGTAATGTACTGGCGTGGATAGAGAATTGGTTGGCAGACAGGAAGCAGAGAGTCGGGATAAACGGGTCCTTTTCAGAATGGGAGGCAGTGACTAGTGGAGTGCCGCAGGGCTCAGTGCTGGGACCCCAGCTCTTTACATTATACATTAATGATTTGGATGAAGGAATTGAGTGTAATATCGCCAAGTTTACAGATGATACTAAACTGGGTGATAGTGTAAGCTGTGAGGGGGATGCTAAGAGGCTGCAGGGTGATTTGGACAGGTTAGGTGATTGGGCAAATGCAAGGCAGATGCAGTATAATGTGGATAAATGTGAGGTTATCCACTTTGGGGGCAAAAACACGAAGGCAGAATATTATCTAAATGGTGGCAGATTAGGAAAAGGGGAGGTGCAACGAGACCTGGGTGTCATGGTTCATCAGTCATTGAAAGTTGGCATGCAGGTACAGCAGGCGGTGAAGAAGGCAAATGGCATGTTGGCCTTCTTAGCTAGGGGATTTGAGTATCGGAGCAGTAAATTTTTCATGAGGCCATATGTTGGTGCCCCGCAGACAGTGAGGAGAATCGTCCTTCATTTGGCAACGTCGCTTCTCCTGCCAGCTCATTGGCCATGACGTATTGGTTGAGTCGCTCCACGAAGGTTTCCCAATCATCTCCCTCCGAAAACTTCTCCAGGATGCCCACTGTTCTCTGCATCGTTGGGTTTGTCATCTGTATCTTGTTGCCAGTTGTTATGTATGAATAAAGAGTCTGACTAGATACTGTGAGCTCAAAGTAAAGTGTGACCGTAGTCTTTTATTGCAGGTCTCCAGAGTGCGTCTCCAGCCTGTGAGGCCTCCTTAAGTACAGGTGCTCCCAAGGGATGGTGGGATCCCTTGGGACTCCAGGGGATGAGCCTTCTGGTGGCTATACAAGGTATTTACAGGTTTACATATATAACAACATCCACTGATTCTCCCTTGTCCCACTCTACTAGTTACATCCTTAAAAAATTCTCGAAGATTTGTCAAGCATGATTTCCCTTTTATAAACCCATGCTGACTTGAAATGATCCTGTCACTGCTTTCCAAATGCGCTGCTGTTACATCTTTAATAATTGATTCCAACATTTTCCCCACTACCGATGTCAGGCTTACCAGTCTATAATTCCCTGTTTTCTCTCTCCCTCCTTTTTTAAAAAGTGCGGTTACATTAGTTACCCTCCAATCCATTGGAACTGATCCAGAGTCTATAGAATATTGGAAAATGATCACCAATGCATTCACTATTTCTTGGGCCACTTCCTTAAGTACTCTGGGATGCAGACAATCAGGCCCTGGGGATTTATCAGCCTTCAATCCCATCAATTTCCCAAACGTAATTTCCTGACTAATAAGGATTTCCTTCAGTTCCTCCTTCTCGCTAGACCCTCGGTCCCCTAGTATTTGCGGACGGTTATTTGTGTCTTCCTTTGTGAAGACAGAACCAAAGACTTTGCCTCCCACTCGCCTCAAGGGTCTCAGTCTTGCTCGGGCTCACAATCGGGGTCTCATCTGCAATCATAAATGGTATAAGTGTCCCGTCAGGGTGAGGTAGGGTATTGCACCATGCAGTCAGCAACTTGCACACAATCATAAGCAATTGGGAGCGATGGCATTAAGGAATTACTTCACTTACCGATGGTGCCCCCAGCAGGATCAACATGGCCGGCGGCCACAGGGAAGGCAACATGTGGGCCCACTAGCAGCTGAACCCTTTCTTCAATATGAGTGATCTGCTGGATATCTGACTTGCCACCACCAGTTCTCTATTGCTCCAAACGGTTATGAGATACCTTGGCATGCAAAGCAAAGAAGGGTTTCTGAGTAGCAGTGTCATAAGGCGTTGGCAATTAGTGCAAGTATGGGTCCATCACATGCAGGTGTAACTCTGACATAAAAGCGAGCTTCGATTGCGAGTACGCATATATATACAGGCCTCACCAATCAAATGCTTCTTCAGTGACTATATAGTGAAGGTGGGAAATAAGAGAAGGTGTACTCACTTTCATCAGTTGAATGATGTCGTTCAGTCTTTTGTGGCATTGGGTGATGGTGCAGTCATGAATGGAGGTCCCCTAGACCTCCACAGCGATCTCTCTCCAGGCATTCACAAAGACGGTGTGAGTGGTTCTGCCTGTGCCTGGATACAGAATGTGCCTCCTTCCCTCCACAGCTTGGATCAGGGTCCAAATCAGAGAATTGGCTGGCCCTCCTTAGACCTCCTGAATTAGCCATTCCATGGCAAGCAACAGAGACAAACTCAGTGCTCAGGGCCTAGCTACAAAACCTGTCCTTTAAGAAGGCCAGGGAGCAGCTGCCTCGTTATCAGAAAATGGGCATCAGCTGAATTTTGCTGCCCAATTGGCCAGTGCGCACCCACACCGCTGCAAACAGCCCATTCCCGCCACCAATACCGCACCGCTCCTTTTTTTCAACAAAAGTGCTGAATTTCCCTCTAATGGCCGCTGCATCTATTGCGGCAGTATTGAATGGCAAAAAGCGGTAGTTGTGCCTCGTTTCGGGCGGTGTGCAATTTCAGCCCCAGAGTGTGTAAGGCTCATTCAAGCCCACATTTCATATCAATGAAAAGATGAAAAGGACTCCCCATAATACAGCTGGAATACCTGGAAAGTGCTGCAGTCACTCAGTGCCAGTTACAAATATTTTTATGGTGTTTGTCCCCTAAGTAGCTATATATAACTGATAATCTGCCAAAGGAACTTCCTTGCGCATAGTCAGCTGATGTCTTAAATGGAGTTATTTTTCTTTCTGGACAAGTTGCAGTTAGTTTTTTGAGATGAGAACGTTATCTGGTGTGAATGCAGCAACTGGATTTATTGAGCATTCCTGTCACTACACTGCAGGAATCGGCAGTGATGAGAAATAGGCGGCGGAAATTTCCTTGGGGTTTTCCTGATTCGCTGCTGTTCGGCCTGAAAATTGCGGTCTCCCCAGGTGCGTACGATGTGCGCACGCACCCTAAGAGGCCTTGCAATGCCGGTTCTCGGCGCTCAAAGCGCATGTGCCAAGAGCCGCTAGAAAAATTTGACGCTACTACCTATTTTTATATTAAAAACCTTGACTATGAAGGTACGTTTATTTTTAACACTATTAAAACATTTTTTTTTAATTTCAAAATAATACATTTTTCTCTAAAACATAATTTAGTGCAATTTCTATTCATTAAAAAAAAGTGGTATTTTTTTAATTTATGTTTGTGTTTTATTTGATTTTAGGGATGTTCGCATTGCTGGTAATGGGAGCTCGTGATTGGTGGTCCAGGCCCACATGATCCCAGGATATGCATACGATCCTGGAAGACATGTTCTCGTACGCTGGACTGCGAAACTAGGCCTCGGAGTGCAAACCTACATTCCTCCGGGACCACCAGGTATTTTCGTAAAAATCTTTTCGGTTGGAGGCGTTTGCCTGCAGGAAGCCTCCGACCACAATTTTCCCGCTGTTATCTTCACCATTTCCGTATGTAGCGGGGGTTTCCGCTTGTCTTCCGCTAAAGTTACAGCAGTCGATTGGGAGAACGGCCAAGGAAATTTCTGCCGATAAAGCGGGTTGAGAATAATACTGACCTTCACTTAATTGGAACAAATTACATTGAGAATCTCATATTTAGGATTGTACTACAGTATACTGCTATAATATGGGACGTGAATCATACACAGTGTTGAGCATGATACATTTTTCTCTAAAACATAATTTAATGCAATTTCTATTCATTAAAAAAAAGTGGTGTTTTTTGCAGGTTCGGAACGTAGTAGATATTTCAAATGAAGAAAAGGACTTAACGAAGGGCGCCCAAATACAGATAGAGCAACATCTGAGGCATTCTGTTTGCACCCATCTCTACCCTATGTCCTTTGTAGTCGAGGTACCACATAGTACCACAGGTCGGGGCCTCCACGGAGCAACGTGTACAACGGCAGCGAAGTGTGAAGTCAGCAAGGTCCAGGTCGGAGATTGGAGCGTGGGCAGATGCAGCAGGAGCGGCGAGATCGGGGCAAAGGAGCTGTGAGAGTCTGTGGAGGGATGTGATCGGGGCCCAGGGGAGGTGTGAGTTCGGGGCCAGGGGCCCAGGGGCAGCACGGGCCAGCCCACACTGTGATATGTGTGCGCACTGGGTCCGTGCAGCAGAGCAGGTCTCCAGTTGTCTTGGGTAATCCTTGCCACTGGAACAAGGTCTAGTTCTGTCAAGCCCGTGTGGTGGCTGGTGCGCAACGGCCATCACACGTTAAAAAAAATCCACGCACAGGCATCTTCCACCCTTGAGGATGTAATTCGGGTTCTTCTTTCGAAACACCTGTGAATTCATCCTTTTTTTTGCCGTGGAAGCAAGTCATCCTCATTTCGAGGGACCGCCTATGATGATAGTGTTCCCCACACTTCAAGCACAGGCCATAAATGACCCCAAGGCGCTATTTGTAGAAGGGCAGGTGGGTTCTTCTGGCTAACATTCATCTTGCACCGAACACCACCAAACTAGATTGTTTGGTCATTTTCTTCTTTGTTGTTTGTGGGACCTTGCTGTACTTGCACTGTGATTGCTAACTTATACTTCAAAAGTAATTCATGGGCATTCAAGTACTTTAGGACATCCTGAGTATGTGAAAGGCACTATAGAAATGCAAGTTTTTTCTTTCTTTTAGTCTTTCATCAACATAGGCAGTCCCTCAAAATCGAGGAAGACTTGCTTCCACTCTAAAACAGTCCAATGTGGGAATTACAGTCTCTGTAACAGGTGGGGCAGACAGTGGCTGAAGGAAAAGGTGGGTGGGAAGCCTGGTTTGCCGCACTCTCCTTCCGCTGTCTGCGCTTGATTTCTGCATGTTTTTGGCGATGAGACTCGAGGTGCTCACTGCCCTCCCGGATGCTCTTCCTCTACTTTGGGCGGTCTTGGGCCAGGGATTCCCAGGTGCCGGTGGGGTTGTTGCACTTTATCAAGGAGGCTTTGAGGGTGTCCTTGAAGTGTTTCCCCTGCCCACCTGGGGCTCGCTTGCTGTGTAGGAGTTCCGAGTAGAGTGCTTGCTTAGGGTGTCTCGTGTTGGGCATGCAGACGATGTGGCCCGCCCAAGGGAGCTGGTCGAGCGTGGTCAGTGCTTCGATGCTGGGGATGTTGGCCTGAGTAAGAACACTGACGTTGGTGTGTCTATCCTCCCAGTGGATTTGCAGGATCTTGTGGAGGCAGTGCTGGTGATACTTCTCCACTCTCTTCCTCAGGCAACCGAAGGCTGCACTGGCACACTGGAGGCAGTGATGGACCTCATCATTGATGTCTGCCCTTGCTGATAGTAGGCTCCATGTTGTCCAAGGCCACGCCGTGGATTTTGGTGACCGGGGGGGCAGTGCTATGTGGCGGGGTCAGGTTGGTGGAAAACCTTTGTCTTACGGCTGTTTAGTGTAAGGCGCATGCTTTTGTACGCCTCAGTGAAGATGTTGACGATGGCTTGGAGTTCGGTCTCTGAATGTGCGCAGGTGCAAGTGTCGTCCACGTATTGTAGTTCGATGACAGAAGATGGGACGACCTTGGATCTAGCCTGGAGGTGACGAAGGTTGAACAGGTTTCCATTGGTTATATAATTTAGTTCCACTCCAGTGGGGATGTGAAACACACTATAGAAATGCAAGTTCTTTCTTTTAGTTTTTATTGCAAATATAGCAATACTTTACTGCAGAACTTCTTGCATAAGGAAATACAAAGCATATTCAGTGAATAAGACCATTCTGCCCCCAACCATTTTTTGCAAAGTAAAAGTCAATAGCACCTTAAGAGCTGCTGCTGCTGAAACCCCAACCCCTAACTTTATCACAGCCCTAACTCATCATGCACAACGAGCCAGGAATGGGGATCTGGACCTCAGGGCAGCTATTTTGAAAAGAAGGATGTTTCCTGGTGTTGCGTACGGGAAGTGTGTCAAGCAACGTTTATGGGATGCAGCTTCTGTGGAAGAGTCCACTATCTGTATTTGCCTAGCTTTGTATGGTGAATTTGCCTTGAGAAGCCCACAGAGCATGTGGAAACTTTAGGGACATCTGCAGTGGAGCCCCTGTGTCCTAATTGCAGTTGGGACTTAGAACCAAAGAAATTTAGAGCACAGAAGGAGACCATTCGGGCTATCATATTTGTGCTGGCTCTTTGGTGGAGCAATCCATAATGAGTACCACTGCCCTTTGCTCTCCCAATAGCCATTTATCTTTCTCTGCTTTAAATATTTAGTTACTATTATTTTGAAAAGTAAAATGTTGTCTGTCTTAACCATGATCTATAGAAATAAATTTCTCCTAATCACGCTCCTCACTCACTTAGTGATAATGTTAAATTGACAACCCCTTGTCACTGTGTTCCCGCATAGAGGAAATAATCTTTCCCTACTCTATCAAAACCCTTCATACTTTTAAAAACCTCTCTTAAATCTCCTCGTACACTTCTCTGCTCAGTGGAAATAGTCCCAGAGTCTCAAGCTTCTCCACGTAATGATAGGTTCCCATCTCTGTCCTCTTCTTGGTGAATCTATGCTGTATGCCTTCTATCGCTTTAATGTTCTTTCCATAATGGGCCACTCACTGCTCACAATGCAGTCTCCTCTACATTGAGGAGACCAACCGCAAATTGGGTGATCACTTTGCTGAATACCTCCTTTCAGTCTGCAACCATGACCTTGAGCTTCCGGTCGCTTGCCATTTTAATTCTCCGCCCAACTCCCACTCTGACCTCTCTGCCCTTGTACTCATACAGTGTTCTAATGAAGCTCAACAGAAGCTTGAGGAACAGCACTTCATCTTTCAATTAGACACTGTACAGCATTCCAGACACAACGTGCTGGATTTTACCAACCTCGGCGGGTCCGTGGTGGGCGATGTCAGTGGCGGGTCCCAGCCTCGCTGCTGGCTCCAGCCCGCTGTCCAAAATGAAATTCCCTTGATCAGACTTGTTAAGCCCGTCTAGCGCATTTTCCAGCCACTTGAAGGAAGTGAGTCTGCTGATTTCATTTGATGATGTATCATCAGCCGGTTTTCTTAAAGGGACTATGTGCAAAATTACTTTGACATTTGTGCTGTCAGTGTTCTGGGGTGCTGCAAACACTGACGAGCACTGCACAGAGGCTGCACCCAGGCTCTCTCATGACTTCCTCCATATGCTTATGGAGGGAGTTACAGCACACAGGGAGGTTCTCTTCCCTTCCAATGGACGGAAGAGAGCTCCCCAGGAGACCAATGCAGCCTGGTTGTGCGTTGCACAGGAGGACACAATCAGGGATGTCATTTAGAGGAGCTGGCTGCAGTGGCACAAACCTTTCAATGATCTCAGTAGATCACAAACTGTTACTGTAAAGCCAAACTCAACCTTATCTTGCAGTGAAACTCATCACATCCCCATCACAGTGAGAATTTCGTCCCCTACGGGGCACAATGGACATGAATTTTGCAGCATGACAGCTGCAGGAAAAATGCAGGGAACAGCACCAGCCCTTATACATGGCCTTCTTCAATCTTACAAAGGCCTTTGACACTGTCAACTGCGAGGATCTATGGAGCATTCTCCTCCGTTTCAGAGGCCCCCAAACGTTCGTCACCATCCTCCGCCTGCTCCACGACGACATGCAGGCCGTGATCCTTGCCAAGGGATCCATTACAGACCCAATCCACGTCCGGATCGGGGTCAAACAGGGCTGCGTCATCGCCCCAACCCTCTTCTCAATCTTTCTCGCCACCTCACAGTCAACAAGCTCCCCGCTGGAGTGGAACTAAACTACAGAACCAATGAGAAGCTGTTCATAATTTGCCGTCTCCAGGCCAGGTCCAAGACCGCTCCAACCTCTGTCGTCGAGCTACAGTATGCGGACGATGCCTGTGTCAGCGCACATACAGAGGCTAAACTCCAGGATATAGTGGACGTATTTACTGAGGCTTACGAAAGCATGGGCCTTACGCTAAACATCAGCAAGACAAAGGTACTCCACCAGCCTGTCCTTACTGAAGAACACTGTTTGCCAGTCATCAAGATCCACGCCGTGGCCCTGGACAATGTGGACCACTTCCCATATCTCGGGACCCTCCTATCAACAAGAGCAGGCATCGACAACAAGATCCAACACTGCCTCCAGTGGAAAAGAGTGTTTGAAGACCATGCCCTCAACACTGCCACCAAGCTCATGGTCTACAGAGCTGTAGTAATACCCGCCCTCCTGTATGGCTCAGAAACATGGACCATGTACAGTAGACACCTCTAGTCGCTGGAGAAATACCACCAACGATGTCTCTGCAAGATCCTTCAAATCCCCTGGGAGGATAGACACACCAACATTAGCATCCTCGACCAGGCCAACATCTCCAGCAGCGAAGGACTGACTACACTTGATCCGCTCCACTGGGCAGGCCACATTGTTTGTGATACGTCCTTACTATACAGTATAAATGCACATGAGGCCCATGCTTGAGAGAAGGTCAGTCTGTGACCTGTCCTTTATTCCTTAGCACTCAAGTGATGAAAGTGGGTGGAGCTTCCCCTTTTATATCTGAAGGTCCAGGTTAAGAGTGTCTCCCACATGTTCACCACCTAGTGGTCATTGCTCTCATAGTGTACAACTTAGGTCAGATTATATATGGGCTACAATGCTGGTTGAATACATGACAGTTCGCATGCCAGACACGAGACTCCCAAAACAAACGCTCTTCTCGGAACTTCTTCATGGCAAATGAGCCAAAGGCGGGCAGAGGAAACGTTACAAGGACACCCTCAAAGCCTCCCTGATAAAGTGCCACATCCCCATTGACACCTGGGAAACCCTGGCCAAAGACTGCCCTAAGTGAAGGAAGTGCATCGGGAGGGCGCTGAGCACCTCGAGTCTCGTCGGCCGAGAGCATGCGGAAATGAAGCGCAGGCAGCGGAAAGAGCGTGCGGCAAACCAGACTCCCCACCCACCCTTTCCCTCAATGACTGTCTGTCCCACCTATGACAGAGTCTGTGGTTCTCGTATTGGACTGTACAGCCACCTGAGAACTCATGTTAAAAGTGGAAGCAAGTCTTCCTCGATTCCAAGGGACTGCCTATGATGATGATGATGATCACTCTGCCATCACTACTCTACTCCTGCATATCCTTACTCACACCAATTTACCTTGCACCTCCACCTATCCCTCTCTATCTACATTATCAATTCCTCATCTTATTACCCACCCCTCATAATCACCCTCATCCTAGTCCAGTCATACCAACTAACAACACAAGGGTAGGCACTTGGGTGTTTTATGCAAAGTTCATGTAAAATTTCTGTTAATGTGTTGTCAAACATTGAAACCTTTATTTTGAACACTTTGCGTTCTTGGATAGATCTGTGATTCACCTTTGGAAGTGGCTTAGTGAGTTGCAATGAATGGTGAGACATAACAATACTCCCCGCAATGGTGATGAGTATGAAAGGAATGGCTTAGGTATTGTCGGGATGCTTTATAGTGTGGGGTGTGCCAACCTGATGCATCATGTGGCAGCCAGGGTGTACAGCGTCAAGTGAAATAAATCTAGCCATGGTGAGACCATCCCTAGCATCCCACGGCAGCAGTGTGGTCGGGTGCTGATGCCCTCTGTCCTGTGCAGAATCAGTTGACTGTGGAGAAGGTTGGTGTTGTGCTGGTGGTGCATCTGGGGCTTCTGGTGTTGGGGCTGAATGTGATGGAATTCTGAGGATCAAGATGAGCTAGTTTCAAGGGCACCGATGCTGATGTAATAGATGGCAGGTGAGCTTGAGATGGCAGAAGCAATCTGTCAATGGTGACAGAGGTTGTTCCAATGAGTTGACACTGGATAGAGAGTTTGCTCCAAACATGCAAGACTGTGAAAAGTTCAATCTGTCTTAACATAGAATCATAGAAAATAGGTGGAGGAGTAGGCCATTCGGCCCCTCGAGCCTGCACCACCATTCAGTATCATGGCTGATCATTCGCTCAGTACCCCTTTCCTGCTTTCTCTCCATACCCCTTGATCTCTTTAGCCGTAAGGGCCATATCTAACTCCCTTTTGAATATATCCAATGAACTGGCTTCAACAACTCTCTGCGGCAGGGAATTCCACAGGTTAACAACTCTCTGAGTGAAGAAGTTTCTCCTCATCTCAGTCCTAAATGGACTACCCCTTATCCTAAGACTATGTCCCGTGGTTCTGGACTTCCCCAACATCGGGAACATTCTTCCCGCATTTAACCTGTCCAGTCCCGTCAGAATCTTATACGTTTCTATGAGATCTCCTCTCATCCTTCTAAACTCTAGTGAATAAAGGCCCAGTTGATCCAGTCTCTCCTCATATGTCAGTCGAGCCATCCCTGGAATCAGTCTGGTGAACCTTTGCTGCACTCCCTCAATAGCAAGAACGTCCTTCCTCAGATTAGGAGATCAAAACTGAACACAATATTCCAGGTGAGGCCTCACCAAGGCCCTGTACAACTGCAGTAAGACCTCCCTGCTCCTATACTCAAATCCCCTAGCTATGAAGACCAACATGTCATTTGTCTTCTTCACCCCCTGCTGTACCTGCATGCCAACTTTCAATGACTGATGTACCATGACACCCAGGTCTCGTTGCACTTCCCCTTTTCCTAATCTGTCAACATTGAGATAATATTCTGCCTTTGTGTTTTTGCCATCAAAATGGATAACCTCACATTTATCCACATTATACTGCATCTGCCATGCATTTGCCCACACACCTAACCTGTCCAAGTCACCCTGCAGCCTCTTAGCGTCCTCCTCACAGCTCACACCGGCACCCAGCTTATTATCATCTTCAAACTTGGAGATATTACACTCAATTCCTTCATCGAAATCGTTAATTTATATTGTAAAGAGCTGGGGTCCCAGCACTGAGCCCTGCGGCACTCCACTAGTCACTGCCTGCCATTCTGAAAAGGACCCGTTTATCCCAACTCTCTGCTTCCTGTCTGCCAACCAGTTCTCTATCCATGTCAGTACATTACCCCCAACACCAATCTCTTGTGCGAAACCTTGTCAAAAGCCTTTTGAAATTCCAAATACTCCACATCCACTGGTACTCCCATGTCCACGCTGCTAGTTACATCCTCAAAAAATTCCAGAAGATTCGTCAAGCATGATTTCCCTTTCATAAATCCATGCTGACTTGGACCGATCCTGTCACTGCTTTCTAAATGCGCTGCTATTTCATCCTTAATGATTGATTCCAACATTTTCCCCACTACTGATGTCAGACTAACCGGTCTATAATTAACCGTTTTCTCTCTCCCTCCTTTTTTAAAAAGTGGTGCTACATTAGCTACCCTCCAGTCCATAGGAAATGATGCAGAGTCGATAAACTGTTGGAAAATGATCACCAATGCATCCACTATTTCAAGGGCCACTTCCTTAAGTACTCTGGGATGCAGACTATCAGGCACACGGATTTATCGGCCTTCAATGCCATCAATTTCCCGAACACAATTTCCCGCCTAATAAGGATATTCTTCAGTTTCTCCTTCTCACTTGACCCACTACCCTTACTACATTCGGAAGGTTATTTCTGTCTTCCTTCGTGAAGACAGAACCGAAATATTTGTTCAATTGGTCTGCCATTTCTTTGTTCCTCATTATAAATTCACCTGAATCCGACTGCAAGGGACCTACGTTTGTCTTCACTAATCTTTTTCTCTTCACATATTTATAGAAGCTTTTGCAGTCAGTTTTTATCTTCCCTGCAAGCTTCCTCTCGTACTCTATTTTTCCCTTCTTAATTAAACCCTTAGTCCTCCTCTGTTGAATTCTAAATTTCTCCCAGTCCTCAGATTTGTTGCTTTTTCTCGCCAATTTATATGCCTCTTCCTTGGTTTTAACACTATCCTTAATTTCCCTTGTTAGCCATGGTTGAGCCACCTTCCACATTTTATTTTTACTCCAGACAGGAATGTACAATTGCTGAAGTTCATCCATGTGATCTTTAAATGTTTGCCATTGCATATCCACCGTCAACCGTTTAAGTGTCCTTTGCCAGTCTATTCTAGTCAATTCACGCCTCATACCGTCGAAGTTACCTTTCCTTAAGTTCGGGACCCTAGTTTCTGAATTAACTGTGTCACTCTCCATCTTAATAAAAAATTCTACCATATTATGGTCACTCTTCCCCAAGGGGCCCTGCACAACAAGATTGCTAATTAGTCCCTTCTCATTACACATCACCCAGTATTGGATGGCCAGCTTTCTAGTTGGTTCCTTGACATATTGGTCTAGAAAACCATCCCTAATACACTCCAGGAAATCCTCCTCCACCGGATTGCTACCAGTTTGGTTAGCCCAATCAATATGTAGATTAAAGTCGTCCATGATAACTGCTGTACCTTTATTACACACATCCCTTATTTCTTGTTTGATGCTGTCCCCAACCTTACTACTACTGTTTGGTGGTCTGTGCACAACTCCCACTAGTGTTTTCTGCCCTTTGGTATTCTGCAGCTCCACCCATACCGATTCTACATCATCCACGCTAATGTCCCTCCTTACTATTGCATTAATTTCCTCTTTAACCAGCAACGCCACCCCAGCTCCTTTTCCTCTCTGTCCTTTCTAAATGTTGAATACCCCTGGATGTTGAGTTACCAGCCTTGGTCACCCTGGAGCCATGTCTCCGTGATGCCAATTACATCATATCCGTTAACTGCTATCTGCACAGTTAATTTGTCCACCTTATTCTGAATACTTCTCGCATTGAGGCACAGAGCCTTCAGGCTTGTCTTTTTAACACACTTTGCCCCTTTAGAATTTTGCTGTAATGTGGCCCTTTTTGTTTTTTGCCTTGGTTTCTCTGCCTTCCACTTTTACTATTCTCCTTTCTATCTTTTGCTTCTGCATCCATTTTATTTCTCTCTGTCTCCCTGCATAGGTTTCCATCCCCCTGCCATGTTAGTTTAACTCCTCCCCAACAGCACTAGCAAACACTCCCCAGAGGACATTGGTTCCGGTCCTGCCCAGGTGCAGACCGTCCGCTTTGTACTGGTCCCACCTCCCACAGAACTGGTTCCAATGTCCCAGGAATTTGAATCCCTCCCTTCTGCACCTCTCCTCAAGCCACGTATTCATCTGAACTATCCTGCGATTCCTACTCTGACTAACACGTGGCACTCGTAGAAATCCTGAGATTACTACTTTTGAGGTCCTACTTTTTAATTTAGCTCCTAGCTCCCTAAATTCGTCTTGTTAGACCTCTTCGCATTTTTTACCTATATCATTGGTACCTATATGCACCACGACAACTGGCTATTCACCCTCCCTTTTCAGAATGTCCTGCACGCACTCCGAGACATCCTTGACCCTTGCACCAGGGAGGCAACATACCATCCTGGAGTCTCGGTTACGGCCGCAGAAACGCCTATCTATTCCCCCTATCACTATAGCTCTCCCACTCTTTTTCCTGCCCTCCTATGCAGCAGAGCCACCCATGCTGCCATGAACTTGGCTGCTGCTGCTCTCCCCTGATGAGTCATCCCCTCAACAGTACCCAAAGCGGTGTATCTGTTTTGCAGGGGGCTGACCGCAGGGGACCCCTGCACTACCTTCCTTGCACTGCTCTTCCTGTTGGTCACCCATCCCCTATCTGGCTGTGGTAAGATCAACTCGCTAAACATGCTATTCACGTCATTCTCAGCATCGTGGATGCTCCAGAGTGAATCCACCCGCAGCTCCAGTGCCGCAATGCAGTCCATCAGGAGCTGGAGGCGGATACACTTCCTGCATACGTAGTCATCAGGGACACTGGAAGCGTCCCTGACTTCCCACATAGTACAGGAGGAACAGAAGACATGTCCGAGCTCTCCTGCCATGTCTTAACCCTTAGATTAACTTAATTTGGCAACAACAATGCTAAAGGTTACTTACTGTTAAAGAAAATAAAAAGAAATGCTACTTACCAATCACCAGCCAATCACTTACCCCCTTGGCTATGATGTCACCTTTCGATTTCTTTCCACTTCTTTTTTCTTCTCTCCCTGCTGCAGCTGCACAAGCTAGCCTCTCCTACTCACCACGCTGGTCCTTGAACTGCTGGGCCTTTTATAGGCCACTGCCGTTCCGACTTCCGCCTCTCCGACTCACCACGCTAGGAAGAAACCGAAGAATCAAAAGTTTCCACTTTACAATCTAAGTCCTGACTACCAATATGTAAAAACATTACCTAAAGAGACTTTGAACTTATTTCTAATGAAAGAAAGTGGGTACTTACCCCATAGATCCAAAACCTGCCCTACCGCATCAGCGGACATCACCCAACTGAAGACTACGCAGTGAGGAGTCCTCTACTATGTTTGGGGTACGGCAAGCAGAACCGACAGAATACAGTGAACCCCGAAATTGTGAACCACCGCTAACTAACAGTAAAGGATTGGTAAGCATAGTCCCTGTTTGCCCTGGTCAGTGTTAGGTACTGGGAGGTGGGAGGTGTATTATTCACTGTAACCCCTTTTAATGTGTGATGTACTGTTCTTTATTTTAAGTGATTATAAGTGTGACATTGTATTTTCTTTTCTCTAATAAAATCAAAGTACTTTTGCACCAAAACCAGTTGTCTCTTGCACTTTATCACATCCCCCAAATAAATCTAGAGTCTAGAACCCAAGGGAGTGGGAGTGATTCGAACCGCTCAAGCAGGTCAGAGGTGAACCTGACCCCCGAGACCACCCCTTACACATCACGTGGGCCAGCCCAACCAATAAAAGAAGGGAAGCCCCATTCATGATTAGGACGATCAAATATGTACGGCATCCTCATAAGCATGAATGGAAACTTCCCCAAAAATACATCTACATATCAAATAAATAAAAAAAATTACATATTTAAAATTAATTAAGATGCCATTTAATTAAATACTTAAAACAAACATTTAATTTTGTGAAAAATAAATTTAATTGTTTTAAAGGGGCTAACATTAAACTTGCCTTATTGTATAGGATTTTTAATGTATAAATGATTGAAAAAAATATTTTAATGATTTTTTCAAAAGCAGGCTCTACATCTGCTTTTACATGGCATAAGAATTTCACGGGCATACACTGGGCAGAAATTGGGCAAATATCCCAACTCTCCACTCGCGAATACCCTTTTCTCAGGGATGCATTGGATCTGTCAAGAGAATTCTTCACAGATTGCAAGTTCCCAGTTTTCACGCATGTATTTGGCACGCGAAAACCTGGAACTTGAGCTGCCCTTACGGGCCTATATGGACCTCGTACACACTCATGGGGCCGCAAATTACGAGCCAATATGTCTTTAATAAATCGTGCTATCTTTCATTTTATTAACCCATATTTTTTCAAGTGCCAATTAATTTTATTCAGGATTATTGTCTCTAACAGTTTCCCAACCATTGATGTTAGACTGATTGGCTTATAGTTGCAGGTTTATCCCTCTTCCCTTTTTTGAAGAGGTGAAATATTTGCAATTCTCCAGTCCTCTGGCACCACTCTCATATTTAAGAAGGATTGGAAGATTGTGGTTAGAGCCTCTGCAATTTCCACCCTGACTTCCATCAGCAACTTAGGATGCATCCCATCTGGACCGGATGACTTTTCTACTTTGAGCACTGCCAACCTTTTAAGTACCTCCTCTTTATTTTTATCCTATCTAATTTCTCTACTCCATCCTCCTTTACTGGGAGGATATACTGAACAATGGTGGGCCCAGGGTACAGGAAATGGAGGAAGTACACAGCAGGAGGTTGGGACATAATGGAGCCTGTTCTTGAGAAGGTTTCTGCCATGCCTGCTCCTGATCCACCAAATTATTGGTGGGAGCTGATGGGAAATCTATGTTAACACGTAAATGTACATAGGAAATTCAGAATGGGACTCAATAGAAAATCTAACGGTCGATTGATTAATTTAGGCCCGATTTAGTAGTAGCTTACTTTTCAGTAAACCAGTTCTTATCATGTATCTATTGTATGTCAACTGGTGATCAATTTTTCGAGTTTATATTGGATGTTTTTAAGATGGAAGCAACATAAAGCTTACATACTATGGGGATTTGCCATAAAAGAGTGTATTATCAATGAAATAGAATCGTTGCGATGTCATCTGCGGTCAGCTGACAGTGGTGTCCAATCAGAGACAGACTGGCTGCTGCACCTGACATGGAGCAGCAGAAAATATTGGCCAAAGTTTTCATTATATTTTTCCTTACCACCAATAATCTCCAAGGAACATACATTGAAGCAGGCACTAATTAATTGTAACTGGGACAAACTAAATGGCACAAGATATAATGGCTTCAAAGGCTTCCATCTCTGAGTATATATGTGTGTGGAACACTTTCCTTGTGCATTTTCAGGAGTCAAAAAGTGCTTGTTTCATAAATAATAAATCATTAGTAGTCAGTGCATAATGTAGCCAAGATTAATGGTGACAATATTTGGCAAGGTGAAGCCTCATTTAGAAGTTAGAGTTCCATAAACAAAAGATCAGGCACTTTCCAAATTTAGCTCCTTCAAAATCTTTCATGTAGACTCTGTGGGCACAATGCCACTTAATAAAGGCTGCCTGGTACACTGGGTGGGAACAGAAAAAAATTAAAGTCACGAAATGACAAACACAATTCCCTATGTTACTTGCTTTGCTTAGTTAAATAGTTTCTATTGGTCTTACGGAGGAGTATAACTCACGTAATATGAGATAGATTCAGTATTAACTGACCGTCTTACTCAGAGAGATTGTAAAGATCAATAGTGTGAGAAATGGGACAGTTGCACAGATGTAGTAGAAGTACTCTTTGGACATAGCAATTGATAATCTTTACACTGCATCTAATTGTTCCAGTTCGGCTTCGTCCCAACACTCATTAGCAGAACCTGTCTCCTATAAATTCAACTTGCACGGAATAAGTGGATAGCACGCCACAGTACTAACAATTAATCTTTCATCATGGTATGATGCACCAGGCATTATATGGGTCCCCTGACATAGTCTTCTGTCTGTTTTGGAAGGTGGAAAATAACACAAGGGCTGATTTGAATTGCCTTTAAGAAGCTGGCAGGAGTAGATGGCATTCCTGTCTGGGAGCTTGCATCGGAGGCCCAGCAAATTTTAACTGCTAGACCTCATTTGAATGCTGGCAGTCAGCTGCACACCTGTTTCAGGTGAAAAGTGGCTGCCAGATGTAAGGGTACACACTTTCTCAGAAGACACAGAAAGAGACCACAAACTAAAAAATTAATTACATTGATTTAATACAAGCTTTTGGGATTGATTGGACAAAGAGTGAAAAAAGACGCCAGCCTGACTCATCACCAATTAAGGACAATCTCTGCGGTTGAGAACCAGACTGGTATTATGCATAGAAACAATGGGTTTGATATGAATTAACCGAAGAGCCCCTGAACTGTTTGGCCAGAGGGAGAAAAACAATTCTCTCTGGAGACTCCAAGTCTGCAACGAAGCAGAACAACAAAGGGACCCCACAAGGTGTACATTTTTGGAGAACGGGGTAATTAAGGTGAGGAGTTATCTTTTGCCCTGTAGACTCCGTGTGCAAATTGGGGATATCCAGGTCCATCATCACAGTCAATCAAATGAATCACCGCAAACAACGCATTGATCGAAACACATTATCGGAAACCGCAGCTCAGCGGGAGATTATTCATAAAATGGATATAAGTATATGAGCTAGCAGCAGCTCAGAAGAGAGGTACGGAAGCGAAGCGAAGTATGGAAGCAAGCGGAAAGGACCAGAACTGAAGCGAATAACCAGAAGAGGGAACAACCGGTTACGGAACCAACGACCACGAACCTAATCTAATCTACGATTACAGCTACGAACTGGACGGGTGATTGTCTGTCTTCAGTCAATTCTCTCAGAAGTCTAGATCTATAGCTTTTAATTAGTTTTTGCGTAATAAAACTGACACTAGGTTAAGTCTAAACTTTGCGTCATGTGTCGTCCGTTTTCCTGTAATTCCCGAAGTCAATGAATCAAGGTAGAGTGTAAAACAAACAACCTACAGAAAATGGCGAACACGAAGGAACCTCAGTGGTTGGAATAGGATCACAGACATAAAGCAAGGGCAATAAACCCTATGGATGCTTGGTTAAGTCTCAGGTCGGCTAAGGTAGTCGTAAGTAGAAAGGAAGTTTCTCAAGGGCGGCTAGGGCAACCAGAGAAGGAAGGAAACAGTCTTGGGTAGGCTGGAGTAATCCTGGGTTGACTAGGATACCACCGAGAAAGTCGCAGGTAGTCTGCAAAGGGGTCTCAGGGAGATCAAAGTACTCTCAAGGGTGACTAGAGTAGCCGAAGAGCTCTGGCTGACTAGGGTAGCCACCGGGAGATGTAATCACGGGTAATATAGAAACATAGAAAGTAGGTGCAGGAGTAGGCCATTTGGCCCTTCGAGCCTGCACCACCGTTCAATATGATCATGGCTGATCATGCAACTTCAGTACCCCATTCCTGCTTTCTCTCCATACCCTTGATCCCTTTAGCCGTAAGGGCCATATCTAACTCCCTTTTGAATATATCTAACGAACTGGCCTCAACAACTTTCTGTGGTAGAGAATTCCACAGGTTCACAATTCTTTGAGTGAGGAAGTTTCTCCTCATCTCGGTCCTAAATGGCTTACCCCTTATCCTATGATTGTGACCCCCGGCTCTGGACTTGCCCAACATTGGGAACATTCTTCCTGTATCTAACCTGTACAATCTCTTTAGAATTTTATATGTTTCTATGAGATCCCCTCTCATTCTTCTAAATTCCAGTGAATATAAGCCTAGTCGATCCAGTCTTTCTTCATATGTTAGTCCTGTCATCCCGGGAATCAGTCTGGTGAACCTTCGCTGCACTCCCTCAATAGCAAGAATGTCCTTCCTCAGATTAGGAGATCAAAACTGTACACAATACTCAAGGTGTGGTCTCACCAAGGCCCTGTACAACTGCAGTAAGACCTCCCTGCTCCTATACTCAAATACCCTCGCTATGAAGGCCAGCATGCCATTTGCTTTTTTTTACTGCTTGCTGTACCTGCATGCCTACTTTCAATGACTGATGTACCATGACACCCAGGTCTCGTTGCACCTCCCCTTTTACTAATCTGTCACCATTCAGATAATAATCTGCCTTCCTGTTTTTGCCACCAAAGTGGATAACCTCATATTTATCCACATTATACTGCATCTGCCATGCATTTGCCTATTCACCTAACCTGTCCAAGTCACCCTGCAGCCGCCAAGCATCCTCCTCACAGCTCGCACTGGCACCCAGCTTAGTGTCACCTGAAAACTTGGAGATATTACATTCAATTCCTTCGTCTTGTAAGGGGGTGGTCCTGGGGGTCAGGGGGTAAGCCATTTAGGACCGAGATGAGGAGAAACTTCTTCACCCAGAGAGTGGTGAACCTGTGGAATTCTCTACCACAGAAAGTAGTTGAGGCCAATTCACTAAATATATTCAAAAGGGAGTTAGATGAAGTCCTTACTACTCGGGGGATCAAGGGTTATGGCGAGAAAGCAGGTAGGGGGTACTGAAGTTTCATGTTCAGCCATGAACTCATTGAATGGCGGTGCAGGCTAGAAGGGCTGAATGGCCTGCTCCTGCACCTATTTTCTATGTTTTCTATGTTCACCTCTGACCAGTTGAGTGGTTCGAATCGCTCCCACTCCCTTGGGTTCTAGACCCTGGGTTTAGTTGGGGGGGGGGCGTGATTAAGTGCACAGGACAACTGGTTTGATGCAAAAGAACTTTGATTTTATTACAGACAAGAAAAATACAATGTCAAACTTATAATCACTCTAATAAAGAACAATACATTACACATTCAAAGGGGGTTACAGTAAAAATTACACCTCCCACCTCCCAATACCTAATTCAACTAGGTTAGACTCCAGGGCAGGCAGGGATTATGCTTATCAATCCTTTCTGGTCAGTTAGCGGCAGTTCACGATTTCGGGGTTCATTGAATTCTGTAGTTCTTCTTGCCCTACCCCGAACGTTAGAGAAGACTTCTTACTGCGCAATCTTCAGTTGAGTTGAATCCGCTGATGCGGTAAGGCACATTTTGGATCTATGGGGTAAGTACCCGGTTTTCTTCGTTAGATATAGGTTCAAAGTCTCTTTCGATAATGTTTTCACCTGTTGGTAGTCAGGGCTTAGATTGTAGAATGGAAACTTTTGATTCTTCGGTTTCTTTCTGTTGGAGTTTTGTTTCGAATTTGGTCGATCGCGGTGGTTTTTCGGTGGTGCCACGTTGGCCATGGTCAGTTGCTGCCGTGATGGTGATGTTCTTCCTTCCTTCAGAACTTCGAGGCTGGAGAAGTTAGTTTACAACTGTTGCGTTGGTTTCTCTCCCTTCTTGATGACATAAGCGTAGCATGGTACTAGGCGTAGTATGGCACACCCTCGGTTGTATGGCAAAGTGTGTCATGAGGTAGTAGCAACCTAGCCTATGTTAACACAGGGAGCCAGTTATACAGTTTGAGTTGTCCTAATCTTTGTGCCAAATCAGTCCAGAATTCTTTGTTTAAATTTGCTGGGCTTGACTTTTCTTTGTAATATTTTGGCGAGCTTGTTAAAAGTTAATATGTCTTGGGTGGGCTGCATTTCTAAATTGGTTTCCTAATGGAAATATTAGCTTGGTAATCGCAATGTCCTTTTGTGCTTGATTTTCGCATACAGGCTGTAATGGGCCCTTTTGTTCTTATTCATGTTGAAGATGGCTTTTCTCGCTTTAGCTTGATGTCTGCCCATCTTTGAGTTATTGTTGTAATGTAAATGCCTCTTGTGGAGAAGGGTTTTTGAATATCCATTTCTCCAGACAATTTACCTTAGTCCCAACACCCAGACTATTCTAATAATCAAGTGGGCTTCTTTAGTTCCTTAGGCCCGCCCACAGATTTGAATTTGTCTTGTAAAAGTCCAAAATTCGATTAAAGTTCATAGTTTCTTCCATAGGCACTTTAGGATTTCAAACTTTCTGGTAGATAGTCCCAAATTAAATTTCCTTTCCAATGAGTCCAAACACTGGGGGGGGGGGGGGGGGGTTCCCCGTGAATTTTGACATTTCAGCCCCCCCTGTTGACACTCTACATTCTTAAGTATCAAACAAGGTAAGCAAAATTCCTGATCCCGAGAGTCAACCTTCCCCATAATATACTAACTAAACATTAACGTGCATCCCCCTTTAAAATGCAGTGCAATTTACAGGCGAATACAATCACTTCAATTCGGTTACAACATAGAGAGGGTACGTTGCCCCTCCTTTACTGAGTTTTCATAGTAAAATAATGGTATACAGTCAAACACAACTTTAAGTTCAGTAAAAATAAAGGTGCATAGTCAAACATATTTTAAGTAACACTCTTACAACACTTGGCATTTTGGCTATGCAATTCTCCCTCCAACCGAACATCTTACCGCTCTGCTAAAAGGTGTAATTATCTCACAAAAACACTTTTACACTCTAGAACAGAAAAAAATTGAGATAGGGAGAAAGATTCTTGAGATCACAATTCCGCCTTGGTGGGACCTTTTCAGAAATATCGAAGTCCCAGTCTGGATCCGAATCGCTTCCCACACTTTAGTTATCTGTCAACTCGCGATTATTCTTTACTTATGGTGTCTCACTTTTCCTCAATTGGTTCTTTAAACTGTTTATCTGTGTTTGCAGTGCTATGTCATCTAAGCTATTTATTACAGAGGATCCTGTATTGTAGGCAGTAAAAATGTCGTTTATGATTCCCCTTCTAGGTCTCCCCGAGCTCATGGTGTTCCTAGCATTTAGGGTATATAGGTCTGCTTTATCTACATTTCCAAAGTCTAACTCATAAAATTTCTTGAATATGTCTCTAAGTAGGGCCTGGTATAGCAGCTGTTTCCTTCGGGCACCATGCAGCTAGGTGTACCTCGGTAAGGTTTAAAATTACTGAAGCTACTGCATAATGTACCTCCTGGTATAACACCTTTCCGGTTGGTACTAATACTAATCCGTTCCCAGGTCCCTTGTTGGTGGTAGGACACCTTTCTGTTACTGTGCGTACTGGCGGGGTTGTGGGCAGGGGTTTCTTAATGTGTGCTCTTAGTTCGGTGGCATTAATTGGGAGTGGGGAGTGTGGGACCACACACCCGTGTAGGCTAGAATCCCACCCCATCCCTTCCCCTTCATCTTGCCATTGTCTGGCGAAGGTGATCGATATGCCTGCTGGACAAATATTCTCTGATCCCCACATGCAAACGTAAATTCCTTGTTCGGATTCCCACCATTTGTCCCAACACACTTTGACTCTTCCCCGTATCCCCATGATGGTGTGGTACGTATCATTACTGAGTCTTTCTCAGTCCGATTCCTGGTCCCATGCATCCTTGCTGAGTTTTCTGAGCCACCACCATCTTCCTAGGGGAATCTTTCCTTTGCAAGTCAAACGTACATGTTTTCCCTCTGTAACATTGACTCGGGCAGCAATGATCCATACCGAGGGCATAGAACTGAGGCCTCCCCATAGGTAAAACCTTCCTGGCTAGAGTAGCGGGTAGAATTAGATCCCAGCCACCTGGGCCACCTTCTCTCGTGGGTGTAAACGCCGAGTTCTTCCACGTCTGGGGTACCACCCCCGGCGGTTACAATCGGTGCTCTTTCTCCTGAACACCCGTAAATGAGGGATTCTTCCACGTCTCCTCGGTCGCCGCTGCTCATCCTTATCACGGCGAGCAGGAACAGGACCTTTCTCATGTTATTTTCTTTCCTGTAGGGGCACAAAAACAGATTGTCTAGCTCTGAGAAAACTCTCTGGCTTGACAAAGATAACTGAGTTCCAATTTGGGTTCTCTTCCTTTCAGACATAGTATAGTCTTTAATCGACTGTCTGTCTTATTCAGTTCCTTGTGGACTGATGTCTGCTTCTAACTTTTATCTCACAGCCATTTTGCTTGTTATCTCATCAGTAATTCCCTTAGAAGTTATACCGGTAGTTTCTTCTTACTCCCGGGTGTTAACCGGCCTGTGCCTCTTTTAATAGCTGCACAGGTAGATTCTTTTCCTCACCCCAGTTAACTAATGCATATATTCTTATCATTACACAGATAATCTTACACTACTCTAAATTACTCACTAAACATTCTTAAATTCATATTGTACTATATATGTACATCTGCCACCCGTCTCCGGGTGGCCAGATTAATTCCTGCCTTCTTTCTTTCTTCTTTTGCCTCTAGGTGTTCAGTGCGGCCGGTAGTTAGTCGGCCTGCACCGCAGGACCCGGAGTGTCCTGACCGGACGTGGGTCTGAGTCCCACACTATCGGGGGAACGTCCCCCCAGTGCTGCAGTATGCCGCTCCTTTGAGGGTGGCTGCCTGGTTCGTTTCATCCCCTGGGGGTTCTGCCTGGTCGAGGGCTACTGGCTGGGGCTCCCACTTGGTGGTTGGTCCACCGCTATCTCTTCTGAGGGTCCCTCGTTGCCCGAGGCTACTGGCTGGGTGCTCCTGCTCACAGGCTGGTCTCTGACCTTAGGTACCATTTTGCGGCTGGTCCCTTTCCTGGGACTGAACCATTTAAATTGGAGCGCTGGTGACCATGGTGTCTTTGGCCGTGGTGTGCGGGGAGTTCTTCTTAAGGCTCTGGCTACTGGGGCTGTGTCCGAATCCCAAATGATTGATAGGACAGCTCCTCCAGTAACATAGTCCATCGCCCCTCTAGGTGCAGTCTGTGGGTCTGCCACGTTCCCTGTGGGATTTCCACAGTCGGGGGCTGCTGGCTGGGGGTCCTTGTCTTTAGTACGGTTTAAAGTTTTTGGCTGTCCCTTACGTTTTGCTGCCGCCCTCGGGTTGAAAGTTTGCACTGATTTACGTGGAACCACTTTGTTCGGCGGGGCAATTTTATGGCATAGACCATGGGGCTTGCCTTGTCGACAATGTGGTATGGTCCCATGTACAGTGCCTCAAAGACTCCTACTCTAGCGTAGTTCCTCACCATAACCTGGTCATAGAAACATAGAAACATAGAAAATAGATGCAGGAGTAGGCCATTCAGCCCTTCGAGCCTGCACCGCCATTCAATGAGTTCATGGCTGAACATGCAACTTCAGTACCCCCTTCCTGCTTTCTCACCATACCCCTTGATCCCCCTAGTAGTAAGGAGGACTCCTTTTTGAATATATTTAGTGAATTGGCCTCAACTACTTTCTGTGGTAGAGAATTCCACAGGTTCACCACTCTCTGCGTGAAGAAGTTTCTCCTCATCTCTGTCCTAAATGGCTTACCCCTTATCCTTAGACTGTGACCCCTGGTTCTGGACTTCCCCAACATTGGGAACATTCTTCCTGCATCTAACCTGTCTAAACCCGTCAGAATTTTAAACGTTTCTATGAGATCCCCTCTCATTCTTCTGAACTCCAGTGAATACAAGCCCAGTTGATCCAGTCTTTCTTGATATGTCAGTCCCGCCATCCCAGGAATCAGTCTGTTGAACCTTCGCTGCACTCCCTCAATAGCAAGAATGTCCTTCCTCAAGTTAGGAGACCAAAACGGTACACAATATTCCAGGTGTGGCCTCACCAAGGCCCTGTACAACTGTAGTAACACCTCCCTGCCCCTATACTCAAATCCCCTCGCTATGAAGGCCAACATGCCATTTGCCTTCTTCACCGCCTGCTGTACCTGCATGCCAACCTTCAATGACTGATGTACCATGACACCCAGGTCTCAATGAGAGGGTGCAGCTCAGCAGGCCCTCCTCTGGTCCACTTCTGCTCTGCATGATTCTTAGGTATCTTCCTCTGCAAACGTGACAAGAGCACAAGCAGGACCCCATGAAGAAGATAAGTTTAAAAAAAAATTTCACTTGGCCACCTCGCCTTTACTTTTTGCCCTTGTAGCGTTGGACGCCCGTGCCGTGCCTCCTGCAGCTGCTGATGGTTTTGCCCACTGCTGCTGCAGGAGGCGAAAGTGAATTTTGGGTCTGGGACGGTAATGGGGTGATGTGCGTGGTGATGATGGCACAATATCCGGGCGCAGGAGATCGGGGCGTAAAGCAGTAGCGCCACCGCTAAACTCCCGCCCAATATGGCGGATCGTTAACAGCGCTGCGCCCGGTCGCTAACTTATTTAGGCATTCTAATTGGCAGGATGTGACTACTGGTGGGGTTATGGGGAGCGGGGAGGGAAGTGGAGCTGAGTCTATGATCAGATCAGCCATGATCTTATTGAATGGCGGAGCAGGCTCAAGGGGCCAAATGGCCTACTCCTGCTCCTATTTCTTATGTTCTTATTGTGTCATGCAATGACCTGTGTTGCCGTATCTATTAACAATTTGGATGATGGTATAGGAAGCCACAAATCCAAGTTTGCTGATGACACAAAGATGTACGGCATTGTAAGCAATGTAGATGGAAGCATAAAATTACAAAGAGTGGTAGAAGTTTGGAACTCTCTTCCGCAAACGGCAACTGATGCGAGATCAATTGTTAATTTTAAATCTGAGATTGATACATTTTTGTTAACCAAAGGTATTAAGGGATATGTGGCAAAGGTAGGTGTATGGAGTTAGGTCACCGATCAGCCATGATCTCAGTGAATGGTGGAACAGGCTCGAGGGGCTGAATAGCCTACTTCTGTTCCTATGCTCCATGTTCTTATGTTCCTGCTTGTGGTTTGCCATACGACTAAGATCACCTCAGTGACTGCAGACATGTTTCTGAATGGGTACGCCTGTGGGATTGCAAGATGAAGGGTTACAAATTTGACCTTAGTCTGTATCACTTTTCTGAACACCCTCATGTCTCTGGGCTGTGAACATTCGATTTATATTCCCCCCCACAGATTCTAATTGTCCCATCACTTTTAAGAATGGGGACAATGGGACTGGCCCAGTCATTAAATTCCACTGGCGATATAATGCCTTTGCGCTGAAGCCGATTTAGCTCGACTTCTACTTTCTCCCGCATCATGTAAGGGACCGCTCTGGCCTTGAGGTGAATGAGTCTCATGTCTGGGCTGAGGTGAATTGTCACCTTGGCTCCTGTGAAGCTGCCGATGCCAGGCTGGAACAGTGACGGAAACTTGTCTAAGGCCTGTGCACGTGGTTTTCTCCACCGGCGATAATGCTTTTACATCGCCCCATTTCCAGTTAAAATTTCGTAGCCAGCTTCTGCCAAGCAGCGTGGGCCCATTACCGGGAACAATCCATAGTGGCAATTTATGCACGGAACCATCATACAGCACCTGAACCATTGCACTTCCGAGGACTGGGATAATCTCTCTGGTGTAGCTGCGCAGCTTCGCGTCGATCGGGCTCAGCTTGGGCCTGTGTGCCTTGTTTGGCCATAACTTCTCGAAGGCCTTCTGGCTCATGATCAATTGGCTCGCATCCGTGTCCGATTCCATCGGGACCGGTATGCCATTCAGTTTAACGTTCATCATAATCGGGGGACTCTTGTTGGGACTCATGCACATGCACCCTATCTACCTCTTCCTTCTGGGTCATCTCTGCGCGATCCTCAGGATCTACGCTTGACCGCCCATCCTCCGCTACGTATCGAGTTGTAGCACGTTTACACATTCGTTGGAGGTGCCCCATCATTGAGCAACTCTTGCGGACATATTGTTTGAATCTGCACTCGTTTGCGCGATGAGCCCCTCCACAGCGCCAACAGCTTGCTGATGGACTTGCATTCACAGGTACTGATCTCTTCGCAGTAGTCCATTGTTGTGGTGAGTGAGTCATCTCAGGTCGAGCAGAGGTCGCATTAGCCCAGCTGGGGTCACTTCTCCAGTCTGCCAACAAATTTAGCTTATTCATGGTGTTTGGCCCCGGGTGATTCCGAAGTTATGAATAGAGTAGCTTTGTTTCTTCCTCTCTGGCCATGTATGCCTGAGCAATCAGGGTGGCTTTGGCTAAGTCCAAGTCTTCCTCTGCTAGCAATTTGCGGAAAATCCCTTCATGCCCGATTCCCAAAACAAAGAAGTCTCTTAACATTTCTTCAAGAACTGTCCCGAATTTGCATGGCCCAGCAAGATGTCTTAGCTCAGCGATGAACGCTGCCACGTCCTGGCCTACTCCGTGCCAGTGGGTGTAGAAACGGTACCTCGCCATGAGCGCACTGCGTTTCGGCTTTAGGTGATTTCGAACTAGTTTACACAGTTCTTCGTAACTTTTCTCAGTGGGTTTCATCGGGGCCAGTAGGTCCTTGATCAATGCGTATGTCCATGATCTGCAGACTGTGAGGAGGATGGCCCTGTGTTTGTTGGCATTCGGATCTCCCTCTAAGTCTTTCGCGACAAAACATTGATCCAGTCGGTCAATGAAGTCATCCCAGTCTTCCCCGATGCAATATCGCTCGATGTAGTCAACGGTGGCTATAGCTGCGTGTTAGCATCCCACTCTCGTTGCCAGTTTAAACATATGCTTATCACTGTAATGATCACACATGGCCCATTGCTGGAGCTGATCACCTTGTGACCTTTAGGTTTAATGCAAACTCCAAAAGTGAAATCTGCAGGGGGAGCCTGTTTTATATAGGGAGGCAGCACAGGGTACAGTAATGTGTGCCTCCCAGGCTTTCCCCATCTGTTGGCTGCTACATGTAATTACATGGTACAATGCATGGTACAGAGCATGGCTGCAAATACATCACAATGCTACCCCTTTAAACCATCCAATGTGAATAGCAGGCAAATCACATTAGCATCAATGCACACGCAATGAGCGATCGGTACTGTACCAGCTTTTATTTTCAGATTTAAAAAAACTGAATTCAAGTTCTCAAACTGCCATGGTGGGATTTGAATTTAAACTCTCTAGATTCAGGCCTCTGAATTACTAGTCCAATATCATATCAACTGTACTACCTACCGTACACAATTTGCAGCCAGGCTATGTAAAAGGGCCTTTACCAACTGCCATTTGCAATCCATACCTACAGGCCTTAGAGTACAGTATAACCACAGCCTTAGATGAGAAAAGAAATCATGAAATACATTAACCATTGGTTAATAAATGAGGGCAATTGCCTTCATTCAAATCCCAAAAACAACATAACTGTTATAGTTGGAAACTTAGTATTCAATTCGCTTTAAAGTATGCAATTGTTAACCAAATATTAGGCCAAACACTGTCATTCTGTTTCTCTGCTGGTTTTGGAGGAGGCTTTGTTGGATAACTGACCTTCTGTATCACCTCTTCCCATCACCACCACCACCAAAAGGGGAATTTAATTTCCCCCAATTTTCTCCCTCCTCTCCCAAAGGTGCTAAATTTTGTGGTTTCACAGGTGTCGGTAGCCCTTTGGTACCTTGTCTTAGTGTCCATTTACATATGTGCTTGGACAGTGAGTGCTGACTGACTATTTGTTCATGGAGAGCATCACAGTCAAGCCTCGGCCAGTCCTAACCTGAAGTCCACAGGCCTGTGCTTTCAGTGGGGCTCAATGGGAATCCTGGGTAATTTGTTCCATTCTAGCCCTGGGCATGTGGGCCAATTATTGGTTCACCTCAGCCAACTCAGCACACCTGCCATATCTTGGTCTATTTGATTTTTAGATTTCCCCTTTTTTAATACTCATTTTATATTGTACCCCAATTATATCTCTATTCAACCCGGGCACAACCTCTTTAAGAATGTTTCAAATTCAATTCACTAACTTTACATAATGGGTTTTTATGAATTCTAATCGGCAACTGATTCCCAGTTGGCGCTGGAAGCCTGGATGATATTATACATAATTCACCAACGAAAGGTCAAACATAGGGCAGAACAATTCCATCACCAGTCACGCATGACATTTTTAACACAAGAACAGTGGCTTGTAAGCCATTAATATGAGCAGAAAACAACAGGGGATAGAAATTTAAATTCTGAGCAACAACAGCGACTTTTTTGGATTTTGATTAAACAACCGCAGGACCAAAAGACTGAGTTCAGCGTGCTAAATAACGTTTAAATTATTTCATGCAATCAGAGCTAAACTCAAAGATTAATCATTCATGACACAGTGTTGTAACATTGACATTTCTAAAGTACTTTCCAAAGCCTTGTTATAAAAATAGATTTAGTCATCAAGGTATATTTGCATTGAATATTGTAAGCAAAATCCATACTGGTTAAAAAATGGAGACTGCTAAAAATTTGAGCTGGTTTACAGCCTTTTCAAATGAAGTTTTATTGGATGTTTCTTTGCTGGTATTCTTCACAATATCTGTCAGTGACTAATGTTAACTTGGCACAGTCACATTTGGTAGCATTCTTACTTCTGAGTTTGGTTGTAGATTCAAGCCTCATTCCAGGACAGAGGGTTAGGTTTTCAGCTAATTTGCGCCCTGTTTAACACCTGGGCGCAAAAATGATTTTTTGGGCACGAAACGAGACGACACAAGATTTTGTGCCCGGGCGGAACTTTCAGGAATGGTTTTGCGGTGGCGCTAAAACTGTTTTCACCATTTAGAAACATAGAAACATAGAAAATAGGTGCGGGAGTAGGCCATTCGGCCCTTCGAGCCTGCACCACCATTCAATAAGATCATGGCTGATCATTCACCTCAGTATCCCTTTCCTGCTTTCTCTCCATACCCCTTGATCCCTTTAGCCATCGCACCAGTGGAGTTCAACGAGTGGGCCAGTCCGATTGTTCCGGTTCTCAAAGGCGATGGCACAGTCAGAATTTATGGGGATTATAAAGGAACGAATAACCGTTTTCCGCTGCAGGACCAGTATCCGTTACCCAAGGCAGACGACCTATTTATGAACCTGGCTGGAGGAAAGACGTTCACCAAGTTGGACCTGACCTTGGCCTACATGACACAGGAGCTGGAGGAATCTTCGAAAGGCTTCACCTGCATCAACACGCACAAAGATCTGTTCATCTATAACAGATGCCCGTTTGGGATTCATTCGCCCGCGGCAATTTTTCAACGGAACATGGCAAGCCTGCTAAAATCAGTTCCACACACCGTCGTTTTCCAGGATGGCATACTGGTCACAGGTCGGGACACCATCGAACACTTGAAGAATCTGGAAGAGGTTCTAAGTCGGCTAGATCGCGTGTGTTTTCCTGGCACCAGAGGTCGAGTTCTTAGGAAGAAGAATCGCAGCAGACGGCATCAGACCCACCGACGCTAAGACAGAGGCCATCAAGAACGCGCCAAGACCACAGAACGTGACAGAGCTGCGGTCGTTCCTGGGACTCCTCAGCTATTTCGGTAATTTCCTACCTGGGTTAAGCACCTTGCTAAAACCCCTACATGTGCTACTGCGCAAGGGAGACGACTGGGTATGGGGGAAATTACAAGAGGCTGCTTTTGAGAAAGCCAGAAATCTGATATGTTCCAACAAACTGCTACCCATGTAAACGATTAGTGCTAGCTTGCGATGCGTCATGATACGGGGTCGGGTGTGTGTTACAACAGGCTAACGAATCGGGAACATTGCAACCGGTCGCCTATGCGTCTAGGACTTTGTCCAAGGCCGAAAGGGCCTACAGCATGATTGAAAAAGAAGCTCTGGTGTGCGTTTATGGGGTGAAAAAAATGCACCAGTATCTGTTTAGTCTCAAGTTTGAGCTAGAAACTGACCATAAGCCACTCATATCGCTATTCTCAGAGAGCAAATGGATTAATACCAATGACTCTGCCCGCATCCAAAGATGGGCGCTCATGCTGTCGGCATACAACTATATAATCCACCACAGACCAGGCACAGAGAACTGCGCTGATGCTCTCAGCCGGCTACCATTGCCCACCACCAGGGTGGAAATGGTACAGCCTGCCATCTTGCTCTTGGTGATGGATGCATTTGAAAATGAAAAGTCACCTGTTACGGCCCGCCAGATCAGGACCTGGACCAGCCAGGATCATTTACTGTCCCTGGTAAAAAACTGTGTCCTCCATGGGAGCTGGTCCAGCAAGCCAGCGGAGATGCATGAAGAGATCAAGTCGTTCCAGAGGCACAAAGACGAAATGTTCTTACAGGCGAACTGTCTTTTGTGGGGTAATCGCGTGGTTTTGCCTAAGAAAGGCAGGGAAACGTTCATATGCGACCTACACAGTACCCACCCAGGCATAGTAATGATGAAAGCCAAGCACCGAGCCCCTGTGTCTGGCTGAGGGAGCGATCCTGCCGGCTGGCGCGCTGACCCTGTGTGCCTCGAGCCCGTTGAGCAGCAGAGGAGATGAGACGTCAACAGTTCGGTGCAAACATTTATTTGTACATTTTTCCCCCAGTGTTGATTTTCTCTGTTGTATTTCTGGCCGAAATCTCTGTCGACTCGCAATTGTGCGTCGCGTTACCCTGGAAACCTAAAAGCTTCGAGTTGGATGTTCTACATGTGCAGAGCAGGTCCGATCAACTAGGGCATCAACCTTTTGGAAAGAAGGCAGTGTGTGCTTGATTTTTGTGAGCACTGAATTTGTTGTGAAAGAAATTTAAGCAGTGAGGGAAATTCTAACAATGCCAAATCTGCTGCATGCATATTGTATGCTTGCTTTTCGAAGGAGAAGGCTAATTCAGCAGCAATATTTGAAGCACCAGAGAGCTCGCAGACTGATGGGGAGGAGGCCTTACCCAGATTGTGTGTACAGGAAGAGGAGCTCATACCTGCACCTGAGTGAGGCAGAGTGTATCAGAAGGCTGCGCTTTTGAAAGGAGGTGATCGCAGAGATATGCCAACTTATAAAGGCAGACATACAGCCTAGAAGTGGGAGGAGGACTGCACTGCCGCAGAGGTGAAGGTGACTGCAGCACTTGCCTTCTATGCCTCCGGTTCAGACATCAGCGGGGAACATATGTTCCATCTTGCAGCATGCTACACATTGCTGCACACCAGGTGACTACAGCAATGTATGCACGCAGGGTGGACTTTATAAACTTCCCAAAATGAGAAGGCTGTAGGAATTGGATGATTTGCTGGCTTCCCCAAGATTCAGGGTGCCCTTGACTGCACACACATCGCGTGCGAGCACCCTTACAGAATCCAGAGGTTTACTGAAACTAAAAGGGATTCCACTCCATGAACGTACAGATTGTCTGTGACCATACTCAGCACATCATGGCAGTCAATGCCCAATATCCAGGAAGCATCCATGATGCTTTCATCTTGCGTGAGAACACTGTCTCAGGCCTGTTCCAGCTTCAACCACAAGGCCATGGCTAGATACTCGGGGACATAGAAACATAGAAAGTAAGAGCAGTAGGTAGGCCATTCGGCACTTCGAGTCTGCACCGCCATTCAATATGATCATGGCTGATCTTTTATCTCAACACCATATTCCCACTTTTCTCCCATATCCCTTGATGCCTTTTGTTTCTAGAAATCTATCTATCTTCCTCTTAAATATATTCAGTGACTTGGCCTCCACAGCCTTCTGTGATGGAGAATTCCACAGGTTCACCACTCTCTGAGTGAAAACATTTCTCCTCATCTCGGTCCTAAATTTCCTACCCCGTATCCTGAGACTGTGACCCCTCGTTCTAGACTTCCCAGCCAGGGGAAACATCTTCCCCGCATCCAGTCTATCCAACCCAGTCAGAATTTTATACGTTTCAATGAGATCTCCTCCCATTCTTCTAAACTCTAATGAATACAGGCTTATTCAACCCAATCTCTCCTCATACAACAGTCCTGCCATCCCAGGAATCAGTCTGGTAAACCTTCGCTGCACTCCCTCTATGGCAAGTATATCCTTTCTTAGGTAAGGAGACCAAAACTGCACACAATACTCCAGGTGCGGTCTGACCAAGACCCTGTATAACTGTAGTAAGATATCCTTGCTGCTGTACTCAAATCCTCTTGCAATGAAGGCTAACATACCATTTGCCTTCCTAACTGCTTGCTGCACCTGCATATTTTATTTCAATGACTGGTGTACAAGGACACCCAGGTCCCTCTGTACATCGACACTTCCCAAGCCATCACCATTTAAATAATACTTTGTCCTGATGTTTTTCCTATCAAAGTGGATAACTTCACATTTATCCACGTTATACTGCATCTGCCATGTGTTCGCCCACTCACTCAACCTACATAAATTGCCTTGCAGCGACTTTGCATCCTCCTCACAACTTACAATCCCACCTAGTTTTGAGTCATCAGCAAACTTGGAAATATTACATTTGGTTCCCTCATCCAAATCATTTATATATATTTTGAATAGCTGGGGCATAAGCACTGATCCCTGTGGTACCCCACTAGTCACTGCCCACCATCCCGAAAAAGACCCATTTATTCCTACTCTGATTCCTGTCAGTTAACCAATTTTCAATCCATGCCATTACCCGCAATCCTATGTGCTTTAATTTTGCACACTAACCTCTTATGTGGGACTTTATCAAAGGCTTCTGAAAATCCAAATACACTACATCTGTTATATATGTGGACTTGTATTTACTCTGTACAGTCTGCCACCATAATATTCTGCCTTCGTGTTTTTGCTCCCAAAATGGATAACCTCACATTTATCCACATTATACTGCATCTGCCATGCATTTGCCCACTCACCTAACCTATCCAAGTCACCCTGCAGCCTCTTAGCATCCTCCTCACAGCTCACACTGCCACCCAGCTTAGTGTCATCCATAAACGTGGAGATATTACATTCAATTCCTTTGTCTAAATCATTAATGTACTGAACCTTGCGGTACCCCACTAGTCACTGCCTGCCATTCTGAAAAGGACCCGTTTATTCCTACTCTTTGCTTCCTGTCTGCAACTAGTTCTCTATCCACGTCAATATATTATCCCCAATACCATGTGCTTTAATTTTGTACACTAATCTCTTGTGTGGGATCGTGTCAAAAGCCTTTTGAAAGTCCAAATACACCACATCCACTGGTTCTCCCTTGTCCACTCTACTAGTTATATCCTCAAAAAATTCTGGAAGATTTGTTAAGCATGATTTCCCTTTCATAAATCCATGCTGACTTGGACCGATCCTGTTGTGTATGGAGAAAGAGTCAGACTGAACACTGTGAGCATTATGGGATCCCTTGGGACTCCAGGGGATGAGCCCTCTGGTGGCTGTACAGTGTAAATGCAAGTATACATATATAACAACACTCCCCGCCCAAAAGTCAATAGTGTGAGTCGATCTTGCCCTGGTTGATCGTCTCGGTGTGAAAGCTGGTGTTGTTGAATCATTTGTTGGGTCCTCGCTGGGCTGCTGTGCAGCTGGCCTTGCTGGGCTGCCTGGTGTGTTGGGCCCTGCAGGGCTGCTGTGGGTGATGGGTTCTGCTTTGTGGTCAACCCTGGTGTCGGTTGCCACTGGTGTGTTTGTTGGGGGATCAAAATAGGTTGGGTCCAAGGTGGGTTGCTCAGGATAGTACGTGAATCTGAGTTTGATTTTGTCCAACTGTTTCCGGTGAATGAGTCCATTTGAAAGTTTGACCCGAAACACCCTGCTCCCCTCTTTGGCCACGACAGTGCCGGGAAGCCACTTGGGACCTTGTCCATAATTTAATACAAATACAGGATCATTGATTTCAATCTCGCGTGACACATTTGCGCTGTCATGGTATGCAATTTGTTGAAGCCGCCTGCTCTCCAACTATTCATGTAGATCAGGGTGAACTAACGAGAGCCTTGTCTTCAGTGCTCTTTTCATGAGTAGTTCAGCAGGTGGGATCTCAGTGAGCAAGTGGGGTTTCGTGTGGTAACTAAGCAGGACTCGGGATAGGCGAGTCTGCAGTGAGCCTTCAGTTACCCTCTTCAAGCCTTGCTTGATGGTGTGCACTGCTCTCTCTGTCTGACCATTGGATGCTAGTTTAAACGGGGCAGATGTGACATATTTGATCCCGTTACGGGTCATGAATTCTTTGAACTCAGCACTGGTAAAACATGGTCCATTGTCGCTCACCAGGACATCGGGTAGGCCGTGTGTGGCAAACATGGCCCGCAGGCTTTCAGTAGTGCCAGCGGACGTGCTAGCCGAGATGATCTCACATTCAATCCAATTGGAGTACGCGTTTACAACCACAAGGAACATTTTACCCAAGAATGGGCCTGCATAGTCGACATGTACCCTAGACCACAGTTTGGAGGGCCAAGACCATAAACTTAGCAGCGCCTCCCTGGGTACATTGCATAACTGCGAGCATGTATTACATCTGTCAACGCAGGACTCTAAGTCCGCATCGATACCGGGCCACCACACTTGGGATCAGGCTATCGCTTTCATCATTACGATGCCTGGGTGGGTACTATGGAGGTAATTGATGAAGGTGTCTCTGCCCTTCTTGGGGACCACTACTTGATTGCCCCACAGAAGGTAGTCTGCCTGTATAGACATTTCATCTTTGCGCCGCTGGAATGGCTTTATCTCTTCCTGCATTTCCACTGGGACACTGGACCAGCTCCCGCGAAGCACACAGATAATAAGGGGTCCTGGTTTGTCCAGGTTTTGGTCTGCCGGGCAGTGACGGGTGATTGCTCACTCTCAAATGCTTCCATAACCATGGCTAGATCTGTGGGCTGCACCATTTCCACCCCCGTGCTGGGCAATGGCAGCCTACTGAGAGCATCGGCGCAGTTTTCTGTGCCTGGCCTGTGGCGGATGGTATAGTTGTATGCGGATAATGTGAGCGCCCATCTCTGGATGCGGGCCGATGCTTTGATATTTATCCCTTTACTCTCGAAGAACAGGGATATAAGTGGCTTATGATCAGTTTCCAATTCGAATTTTAGCCCAAACAGGTATTGATGCATTTTATTTACCTCATAGACACACGCTAACCCTTCTTTCTCAATCATGCTATAGGCTCTCTCAGCCTTAGACAGACCCCTGGATGCATAAGCAACCGGCTGCAGTTTCCCGGAATCATTAGCTTGTTGCAATACACACCCGACGCCATATGACGACGCATCACATGCTAGTACCAAACGCTTACATGGATCATACAACACAAGCAATTTGTTTGAGCATAACAATTTTCTCACTTTTCCAAAGGCATTTTCTTGGCTTTTGCCCCAAACCTATTCGTCCCCTTTTCATAGTAAGACATGCAGTGGTTCTAACAGTGTGCTGAGACCCGATAAGAAGTTACCAAAATAGTTCAAGAGTCGCAGAAACGACCGCAGCTCCGTTCTGTGGCCTCGGTGCATTCTCAATTACCTCCATCTTCGGATTGGTGGGTCTGATGCCGTCCACCGCAATCCACCTTGCCAGGAACTCCACTTCACGCGCCAGGAAAATGCACATCAAGCGTTTTAACCTGAGCTCCATGCGGTTGAGTCGACAAGAACCTCCTCCACATTCTGCAGATGCTCGACTGTGTTCCGACCTGTGACCAAGATGTCGTCCTGGAAGACCACGGTGTGCGGGACCGACCAGTAAGCTTTCCATGTTTCTCTGGAATATCGCTGCCGCCGATCGGATTCCAAACGGGCATCTGTTATAAACAAAAAGACCTTTGTGCATGTTGATGCAGGTGAGGGTCTTTGATGATTCCTCCAGTTCCTGCATCATCTAGGCTGAAGTCAGATCCAGCTTCGTGAACGTCTTTCCTCCCGCCAGCATTGCAAAGAGGTCGTCGATCTTTGGTAGTGGGTATTGGTCCTGCAGGGAGAAACGATTGATAGTTACTTTGTAATTGCCACAGATTCTGACAGTGCCATCTCCGTTGAGGACTGGGACAATAGGACTGGCCCACTTATTGAACTCAATCGGGGAAATGATGCCCTCTCTTTGCAGCCGGTCTAGCTCGATCTCCACCCTTTCTCTCATCATGTCCGGTACTGCTCTTGCCTTGTGATGAATGGGTTGCGCCCCGGAATTAGGTGGATCTGCACTTTTGCTCCTTGGAATTTCCCGATGCCTGGTTCGAACAGCGAAGGAAATTTGTTTAAGACCTGTGCACACGAAGTGTCGTCAGCAGGCGATAGCGCTCGGACGTCGTCCCAGTTCCAGCATATCTTTCCCAGCCAGTTGCTGCTGAGCAGCGTGGGACCATCGCCCGGTGCCACCCAGAGTGGTAGCTTGTGCACCGCTCCATCGAAGGAGACCTTTACGGTAGCACTGCCGATTACAGGAATCAGTTCTTTTGTGTAAGTTCTTAGTTTCGTGCAAACTTGAGTTAAGACTGGCCTCGAGGCCTTGTTGCACCATAATCTTTTGAAAGTCTTTTTGCCCATGATGGACTGGCTCGCGCCCATGTCCAGCTCCATTGACACCGGGAGTCTATTTAGTTCAACATTCAGCATTATCGGGGGACAATTCGTGGTGAATGTGTGCACCCCATGTACCTCTGCCTCCTCGATCTGAGGCTCTGGTTCATCGTGATCTTCCGTGGATCTGTCCTCCTCTGCAACATGGTGGTTTGTAGGTTAACCAGGCTTTGCAGCTCGCCAACACACTCATTGGAGGTGTCCCATTGTTCCACAGACCTTGCAAACGTACTCTTTGTATCGGCATGAATGGAAACGATGATCACCCCCGCAACGCCAACAAGGTGTTAATGGTCTTGCATTCATCACCCTTGATGGTGGACTTTGAGACATCTGCGGACGTGTAGCTGCATGTATGTGTGACCTGCCCTGTATGTTACGATTCGAAAACAACATCACTTTGTTCACAGTACTTGTAGCGGCACTTGTGTGCTGAGAGATTTGCTTCATATTGTCACTGGTGGCAATGAACGCCTGGACTATCGCTATGGCCTTACTCAAGGTTGGGGTCTCTACAGTCAAAAGTTTGCGAAGTATGGTTTCGTGGCCAATGACAAGTACGAAAAAGCATATGAGCATATGCTCTAAATGTCCTTCAAATTCACAATGTCCTGCAAGGCGTCTTAGCTCAGTGACATAACTCACCACTTCCTGGCCCTCAGATCTTTTGCAGGTGTAGAACTGGTACCTTGCCATCAGAACGCTTTCCTTCGGGCTCAAATTCTCCCGGACCGGTGTGCACAAATCGTCGTATGATTTCTCCATGGGTTTTGCTGGAGTGAGCAGATTCTTCATGACGCCATACGTTGGTGCCCCACAGGCGGTGAGGAGGATCACCTTTCATTTAGCACGCTCTCTTCCCCATCTAGCTCGTTGGCCATGAAGTATTGGTCGAATTGCTCCACAAAAGTTTCCCAATCATCTCCCTCCGAGAATTTCTCCAGGATGCCCACTGTTCTCTGCATCTTTGGGTTCACTATCTATATCTCATCGCCAGTTGCTGTGTATGGAGAAAGAGCCAGACTAAACACTGTGAGCTCAAAGTAAAGTGTGACCTTAGTCTTTTATTGCAGGTCTCCAGAGTGCCTTTCCAATGTGTGAAGCCTCCTTAAATACCTCTGCTCCCAAGGGATTATGGGATCCCTTGGGACTCCAAGAGATGAGCCCTCTGCTGGCTGTACAGTGTAAATGCAAGTATACATATATAACAGATCCTGTCACTGCTTTCCAAATGTGCTGGTGTTACATCTTTAATAATTGATTCCAACATTTCCCTACTATTGATGTCAGGTTAACCGGTCTATAATTCCCTGTTTTCTCTCTCCCTCTTTTTTTAAAAAGTGGGGTTACATTAGCTACCCTCCAATCCATAGGAACTGATCCAGAGTCTATAGCATGTTGGAATATTACCACCAATGCATCCACTATTTCTGGGGCCACTTCCTTAAGTAACATTTAAAATAATGAAAGGGATAGACAAGATCGAGGCAAAGAGGTTGTTTTCATTGGTCGGGGAGACTAGAACTAGGGGGCACAGCCTCAAAATACGGGGGAGCCAATTTAAAACCGAGTTGAGAAGGAATTTCTTCTCCTAGAGGGTTGTGAATCTGTGGAATTCTCTGCCCAAGGAAGCAGTTGAGGCTAGCTCATTGAATGTATTCAAATCACAGATAGATAGATTTTTAACCAATAAGGGAATTAAGGGTTATGGGGAGCGGGCAGGTAAGTGGAGCTGAGTCCACGGCCAGATCAGCCATGATCTTGTTGAATGGTGGAGCAGGCTCGACGGGCTAGATGGCCTACTCCTGTTCCTAATTCTTATGTTCTTATGTTCTTAAGTACTCTGCGATGCAGACTATTAGGCCCTGGGGATTTATCGGCATTCAATCCCATCAATTTCCTGACTAATAAGGATTTCCTTCAGTTCCTCTTTATTACAGATGCTTCATGCATTCAGATACGATGCTTTTAAATGTAGATTCTATTATTAGACATCTTAACATTATTTTGTACTGTAGCCCTATTTGTCTTATCGCTACTTTTTCTTACCTGGACCCGATTTGTTAGTGCGCTCTTTTGTTTGTATGCTCTGTCCCTTCCTGACATAATCTGATATCCTTACCATAATCACTTTCCTCTGAATTGCTTCCTTTTCTTTTATAGATATGTGCTTTTATAAATATGTGAAGAGAAAAAGATTAGTGAAGACAAACGTAGGTCTCTTGCAGTCAGATTAAGGTGAATTTATAATCAGGAACAAAGTAATGGCAGACCAATTGAACAAATACTTTGGTTCTGTCTTCACAAAGGAAGACACAAATAACCTTCCGGAAATACGAGGGAACCGAGGGTCTAGTGAAAAGGAGGAACTGAAGGATATCCTTATTAGGCGGGAAATTGTGTAAAGGAAATTGATGGGATTGAAGGCCTGATAGTCTGCATCCCAGAGTACTTAAGGAAGTCGCCCTAAAAATAGTGGATGCATTGGTGATCATTTTCCAACAGTCTATCGACTCTGGATCAGTTCATATGGACTGGAGGGTAGCTAATGTAACACCACTTTTTAAAAAGGGAGGGCAAGAGAAAGTAAATAATTATAGACCGGTTAGCCTGACACCAGTAGTGGGTAAAATGTTGGAATCAATTATTAAGGATGAAATAGCAGCGCATTTGGAAAGCAGTGACAGCATCAGTCCAAGTCAGCATGGATTTATGAAAGGGAAATCATGCTTGACAAATCTTCCAGAATTTTTTGAGGATGTAACTAGTAGAGTGGACAAGAGAGAACCAGTGGATGTGGTGTATTTGGACTTTCAAAAGGCTTTTGACAAGGTCCCACACAAGAGATTGGTGTGCAAAATCAAAGCACATGGTATTGGGGGTAATATACTGACGTGGATAGAGAACTGGTTGGCAGACAGGAAGCAGAGAGTCGGGATAAACGGGTCCTTTTCAGAATGACAGGCAGTGACGAGTGGAGTGCTGCAGGGCTCAGTGCTGGGACCCCAGCTCTTTACAATTATACATCAATGATTTAGATGAAGGAATTGAGTGTAATATCTCCAAGTTTGCAGATGACATTAAACTGGGTGGCAGTGTGAGCTGTGAAGGGGACGCTAAGAGGCTGCAGGGTGACTTGGACAGGTTAGGTGAGTGGGCAAATGCATGGCAGATGTAGTATAATGTGGATAAATGTGAGGTTATCCACTTTGGGGGCAAAAACGCGAAGATAAAATATTATCTGAATATCTGGCGGCAGATTAGGAAACGGGGAGGTGCAACGAGACCTGGGTGTCATGGTTCATCAGTGATTGAAAGTTGGCATGCAGGTACAGCAGGCGGTGAAGGCGGCAAATGGTATGTTGGCCTTCATAGCTAGGGGATTTGAATATAGGAGCAGGGAGGTCTTAACTGCAGTTGTACAGGGCCTTGGTGAGGCCTCACCTGGAATATTGTGTTCAGTTTTGGTCTCCTAATCTGAGGAAGGAAGTTCTTGCTATTGAGGGAGTGCAGCGAAGGTTCACCAGACTGATTCTCGGGATGGCTGGACTGACATATGAAGAGACTGTGTTATGTATTGTCCAGGTACATTTAATGTATAGTTACAATGGTGCACCACAGGGGGCGCTGTGGTAGGTGACCCGAAAGTACCTGCGAGACAGAGTATAAAAGGCTGCCCACCACACCTGAGAGGTACTCTGGAGTTACACAATAAAGGACTAAGTTCACAGAAGTTACTACAACACCAAACTGCGTGGAGTCAGTGTTTTGAGTGCTACATACATCACAAATTGGCGACGAGGACACGGACGTACTTCACGCAACCATGGCTACTCTAGGCTTGCTAAAGGATTTTACAGTGGGTAATGACTGGGAGGCCTTTACGGAAAGGCTCGAGTACTACTTTATAGCAAACGACCTGACGGGTACACGAACGCACTGAGAGAGAAGCGTAAGACAATATTGCTGTCCAGTTGTGGTGATGAGGTTTGCTGTCTTGCCAGGGATTTGCTGGCACCCGCGAGTGCCAAGGACAAGTCATATGAGCAGCTGATTGAACTAATGTGTTTCATGCAATGGTTCAGTGGCTGCAGATGAGCCGCAAAGGCAACTATTTTCTGAGAACAGAGGCAACGCACTAGTTGCGATACTCTGTCTCAGCGCAGCCCATTACTTGGGCAAAAAGGGGCAGTATGCCGCCACCATACCTCACCCAGTGGAGCTGGGATTTAATAACTGTTCAGTGTACCTGCAACCTTTTGATATAACTCTTCAACGCATACAAATGTACTGTCTATGTGTACCTGCTTTCTATTGGAGGTTATCTTTGTGTACTTCATCACCCATGTAAGGACTGCAAATACCACATGCTTGCACCGGATCGCAAGCATAATCTCTACATGGGGGGGGGGGGCGGGGGGGGGAAGAGGGAAGTGGATGGTCATGGACTCACACTCACAAATCAACCAGGACGAACAAGGCCGAGGTTACCGGCAATGTGCTTTTGGAACTGGGGGGTGGGTGGGGGAAGTAAGATGTTATGTATTGTCCATGTACTTTTAATGTGTAGTTACAATGGTGCGCCACAGGGGGCGTTGTGGTGGGAGACCCGAAAGTAATTGCAAGACAGAGTATAAAAGGCTGCCCACCACACCTGAGAGGCACTCTGGAGTTACACAAAAAAGGACTAAGGTCACAGCAGTTACTACAACACCAGACTATGTGGAGTCAGTTATTTGAGTGCTACAGACATCACAGACTGGATCAACTGGGCCTTTATACATTGGAGTTTAGAAGGATGAGAGGGGATCTCATAGAAACATATAAGATTCTGATGGGATGGGACAGGTTAGATGCGGGTAGAATGTTCCCGATTTTGGGGAAGTCCAGAACCAGGGGACACTATCTTAGGGTAAGGGGTAGGCCATTTAGGACTGAGATGAGGAGAAACTTCTTCACTCAGAGAGTTGTTAACCTGTGGAATTCCCTGCCGCAGAGAGTTGTTGTTGGATATATTCAAGAGGGAGTTAGATATGGCCCTTACAGCTAAGGGGATCAAGGGGTATGGAGAGAAAGTAGGAAAGGGGTACTGAGGGAATGATCATCCATGATCTTATTGAATGGTGGTGCAGGCTCGAAGGGCCGAATGGCCTACTCCTGCACCTATTTTCTATGCTTCTATGTTTCTCTGTTTCTTTTCTCTTTAGCATTCTAGATTTCTCTCCTCTGCGACCGTCCTCCCCCCACCCCTCAACTTTTTTTTAGTTTAAAGCCCTGTCTATCTCCCTAGTTAGTCGGTTCGCTAGAACTCTGGTCCCAGCATAGTTCAGGTGTAGTCCGTCTCCACGGAACAGCCTTCTTTCCCCAGTATTGGTGCCAGTGCCCCACTTCTCCCACACTAATCTCTGAGCCACGCATTCATCTCCCTGATTCTATTGACCCTATGCCAATTTGCTCGTGGCTTAGGTAATAATGCAGAGATTATTTCCTTTGTGGTTCTGCTTTTCAATTTAGTCCCTGGCTGTTCAAACTCTCTCAGCAGAACCTCTTTCTTAGTCCAACCTAATTCATTGGTACCTACATGTACCACAACAACTGGATCCTCCCTCTCCCACTCCAAGTTTTTCTCCAGCCGGAGGAGATGTCCTTTACCCTGGCATCGGGTAGGCAACACAGCCTTTGGGACGCACGCTCTCGGCTGCAGAGAACCCTACCTATCCCCCTAACTATACTGTCCCCTACTACTACCACCTGCTTCTTTACTCCCCCCACTTGAATGGCGTTCTGCACCACGGTGCCTTGGCCAGTCTGCTCACCCACCCCGCAGTCTGCACACTTGTCCGCAATGGTTGCAAGAACCTCAAATCTATTGGACAAGTGCAGGGACTGAAGCTCCTGCAATACTACCTCCTGGATCTCCTTACCTGCTTCACTTGCAGTCACACCCTCCTGTCCCTGACCACATGTCAATTCTAAAGTATTTAACCTAGAGGTGTGGCTGCCTCCTGGAGCAAAAGGTCCAGATAACTTTCTGCCTCTTTGATGTCTCACAGTGTCTGTAGCTCAGACTCCAGCTCCTCAACTCGGAGCTGAAGTTTGTTGAGCCGCAGACACTTACCACAGATGTAGTCGCCCTGGACCAAAACGTCCAGAAGCTCCCACATATTGCAGCAGCAACACATCTCCTGTTTTCCCATTATATTATTTCATTAATTAGTTTAACGTTAATCAGGTATTTACTCTATATAGTTTATCAAATTAGTTAAACAAATAAAGGTTAGTTTTTAGTATTTAGTTATATGCTTTATGTTAATTTAAAAGAAAAACTTAGCCCATAATCACTACCAATCACTTACCTGCCTTACCTGTGATGTCACACAGCAGAGTTCTCCTCACCTGGAGCCGTGTGATCTCCTGGGAGACGCAAAAAAACAGATAAAAACCCAGGCCAATTGGGGAAAAAAATCTGGGAAAATTCCTCTCCGACCCAACCAGGTGATCGAAACTAGTCCAGGAGATCACACTGGCCATATGCTGTGGTCTGCTGTGCCTTTTATCCCCACTCTCGGGCCTCGGTCTGCACCTGCTTAGGTACATGGAAAAAGTTAGAAAAACAAGGCAAAACAACACCTCCCGCCCCCCACTTCACCTAACTCTCCCACTTACCAAACTCTTGTTTTCTCACTCTGAACTGATGCACTCGGACAAAGATTACGGCCTCTTGACCCCCCCCCCCACTCCAGAACACTTAGACAGAAGCCGAGCATTGCTATAATGAGAGCCATGCAGCCACGCACAACATTGTCGAACAGACAATAGAAGTGCTCAAGCAGCACTTCCGATGCCTGGTCCACTCTGGAGGCTGCCTGCAATACTCCCCTCGGCAGGTCTCTGAGTTCATTGTTGTGGTGTATGTAGCACACAAATCACTGACTCCACACGGTCTGGTGTTAATCTAACTGCTGTGACCTTCGTCCTTTATTGAACAGCCTCAGAGTGTCTCTCAGGTGTGGTGATCAGCCTTTTATATTACCTGTTGCAGGTACTTTCAGGTTTCTCACCACAATGCCCTCTGTGGTGTACCATTGTGCTTATGTTACATTTAAGGTACCAGGACGATACACACATCAATACATAACATCACACTTCCACCCCCCACCAGGACGCAGGACGACAATACACACATCAATACATCACATCACACTTGTCCAATGGAAGGCAGGTAGGCATAGACAGTGCATTAGTATGGTACATGTTATCTGGTACATTAACTAGTTATTGACTGGTAACGGATCCCTGATTTCCTTGTTAGCTCTTATCATTAATTGTACTTCATATCCATTATTTTGCACAAATAGAGTGGCCATTCAGCATTAAAATATTAATTCTTATTATAAATCCGCCTTTTCACATTAACATAGCTCATTTTAGACTCGCTCTACCTTACAGAAGTGCATTTCCTTTTTAAGGCGCCATCTTTGATGCAGGAGGATTCCACGAGGCTTCTCCTTGGGCGCCGCCATCTTTGATGCTCTGCTGCTCTGGACACGAGGCTGCCGCCATCTTGCTCTCCGCCGCTCCGGATGCCCTCCGCCGCCGCAGCCTCCGCTCCCCTCTGCTGCCACCTGACTTGCCGCCTCTCCAGCGGTCGTCGTCGTCGCATCTCCGGCGGCCACCGTAGCCGCCTCCCCTGCGGCCGCCGACCTCCAGCTGCTGCCGCCGCCCGACTCTCCCTCTGCGTGGGCCCCTCCGATCCGCCGGCCATCCTGGATCCCTCGCACCCCGCGGGCTCACCCCCCCCCCCACTAGGCCCCTCTCTGCAGGGCTGCTTGCCTGTGGGGGCTGAGGTTGCAGGATCTCTGTGTGAGGTCCGGGGCTGGGGCTTGCTCTGCTTGCCTGTGGGGGCTGAGGCTGCAGGATCTCTGTGTGAGGTCCGGGCCTGGGACTTGCCTGTGGGTGGATTGAGGCTGCAGCTCCAGCTCGGTCAGCGCTGCTCTCTGGGGACCCAGGGCACGGCAGCACCCCGGGGAGCAGCAGCCTGTGGAGTGGTGAAGTCTTCCCAGTTCCCACGGACCGTCCCCATCCACCTCCGGCCAAGGAGTGTCGGCCCATCGCCTGCAACGACCCACAAAGGTAAGCCGTGTGTCTCGTCCCCATGAGATACCTGCACCATCGCTCTGCCAAGAACAGGTATCAGTTCCCTGGTGTAGGTACGCAGCTTCGCCGTGACCGGGGCCAGCTTGGGTCGTGCAGCTGGGTTAATCCACAGTTTATCAAAAGTTCTCCGACTCATCAACGACGGACCCGAGCCTGTGTCCACTTCCATACTCACAGGGACTCCGTTGATTTTTACTTCCCTTATCACTGGGGACGAATTGTTGGTACACGTGTGCAGTCCCAACACCTCATCATCTTCTGCCTGCTCCTCGCTGGATGGTGGATCATCCCCCATCTCCTCAGCCACATGGTGAGTCCGATTTCTTTTACACATACGCTGAAGGTGGTCTTTCGTGTGGCAGTTATTGCACGTGTATTCCGCAAACCTGCACCGGTGAGCCCCATGGCTTCCTCTACAACGCCAGCATGGTGCTGCTTGATTGGCCCCCCCTCAGCGGACTCTGAGTTCCAGGACCTCGAGGTCCGTGCTCTCTGCCCCAGGCAGAGCCACGTTCTGCAGTTTTGTCCATGGTGGGTGCTATCCTGTGGACAGTGCCTGCCGGGTTCGAGACTGTGTGGATTATTTGCTTGGTGTTGCAAGTCGAGGTCATATATGCCCAGCTGATGGTGATGGCCTTTGTCAGAGTGACTGTGGCTTCCGTGGCTAGCAGCTTGTGAAGGAGACCCTCGTGGCCAATCCCCATAACAAAAACGTCCCGCAACGCCTCGTCAAGGTGTGCGCCAAAATCACACGGCGCCGCGAGTCTCCTGAGGTCCGCAGCATATTTGGTGATATCCTGGCCCTCAGATCTGCAGTGATGGTAAAATTTGTATCTGGCCGTGAGGGTGCTCTCCTTCGGTTTCAACTGGTCACAAATGAGTTCAGTCAGCTCCTCGTACGACTTGTCCCTGGCGCTCCCGGGTGCCAGCAAATCCCTGACGAGACAGTAAACCTCATCTCCATAACTGGAGAGCAATATCGCCTTACGCTTATCTCTCATTGCGTCCGTGTCCTCCGTCAGGTTGTTTGCTGTGAAGTAGTACTCGAGCCTTTCCGTAAAGGCCTCCCAATCATTGCCCACGGTAAAATCCTTTAGCGAGCCCAGAGTAGCCATGGTTGTGTGGAGTTTGTCCGCTTCCTTGTCTCCAATGTGGTGTATGTAGGACACAAATCACTGACTCCACACGGTCTGGTGTAAGTCTAACTGCTGTGACCTTCGTCCTTTATTGAACAGCCTCAGAGTGCTTCTCAGGTGTGGTGGTCAGCTTTTTATATTGCCTATTGCAGGTACTTTCAGGTTTCCCACCACAGCGCCCTCTGTGGTGTACCATTGTGCTTATATTACATTTAAGGTACCAGGACGATACACACATCAATGCATAACAATTGTGGTGTGATGCATGCTACACAACTTATCCATCATGAAGGGATAGGATTTGCCAATGGGGATTGCAGGACCATGTCAGGAGCGAGGGGGGAGGGAGAAGGAGGGGGAGGAGGATGAGGACGAGGAAGAGGAGCTTGGTGAGGAACCCATGCCAGCACCACCCCCACCACAACCACAGGGGAGGCATTATGTCAAAAGCCTAATATCAGCAGCTCATAATTGAACGCTTTGCTTGAAGAGTGAATGGCACGATTGACCATTGCCTGGCCACTCTATCTCACCATTGACTATTCCCCCTCTTATTCTGCAAACGAGACACTACACAGCAATGGTTAAGGTGAGCAAATGAATTTATGCAACATTGTAAACTTTTATAACTTTGTTAACATAATTTGCAAACGTTGAAACTTTAATAAAATAACATCAATTGTGATAAAACTGTGATTAAACAACAACAACAATATAACCAACATCCCTGCCCCACTGTCTATTACCTCCGGCTTTCACCCCCCGCCTCCCCTTACCCTTATTCCCCTTCCTCATCTGCTCCTCGTACCCAAAGTGGTATCACGATGGTGTGCAGCAATGTTGTCAGAGCGCTGCTGTGTTGGGGGGCGAGACATTGGAGACGTCTCCTAAGGAGATACTCGACCAGCTCATGACTCGGCTTCTGACTGGCAAGCCTCTTCATTGGCGTCACCAATCACAAGTGGTGTAGGGGTATGTCTGGGTGTCACACTGGGAAACTCGGAAAGGCTGCTCACCACACTCTCCGGGACTCCAGTGTGCCTGATGAAGGCTATCAGCCTCGTGTGGGCAGTGATGGCCTCGCAGATTTCGCAACTTGCACCGACAATCTGCGACCCTACCTCCGTTATGGTCGCAGTGAGATTCTCGATGGTTGTGGGAATCCTACCCAGGACATCAAGGAGCTGACGGGTGAGCTGAATCCTCTCCCTGGACATGTCCAGTTCCGCGTCTACCGGTCTGTCAGCAGACCGACTTTGCTGACTCAACCTCTGGAGAGATGGTATATGGGATTCGACCCCAGAACTGCGTTGCTGCATGCCACTAGTCCCAGGAGCCTCAGAGATCTCAAAGTCCAGGAATGTAACATCATCCTCGGACGAGGTGTTTGCCAGTGGCAAAAGAGGTGCAGACTGCATCTGCTCCCCCTCCTCCCCACCCAGAGTCGACTGCTCTGTCAACTCCTCTTCCTCAAATTTCTTCTCCTCCTCCTCCACATGATGACCTGATGGGGAGGATTGATCCAAGGGATGCAGCTCCTGCGACTGGTCATCTGAATATAGAAAGCAACAGACGAGTGGTTAGCAGCAGGGGAGGGGGCAGGGTGAGATGAGGAAGGTCACATAGCACAGGCTCATTTTAAGAATCACTGCTACTCCATTATATGCAGTCCACAGACACTGCATCACATTGCCTCAACCCTAACCCACAGGCACTGCATCACATTGCCCCAACCCTAGTCCACAGACACTGCATCACATTGCCACAACCCAGCCCAGGGAGGGTGCAAGACTTACCCTCAGTATGCAAGTGGGGATCAGCGCTCCCAGTGGCAGTTGCCTGACCTGAGTCGCTGATGAGACCTGCCACTCGCTCCTCGAGGTCGGTGAGTGACAGGGTCTGAGGCGGACCGCCGCCTGTCCGCACCTGTTCGCGGCAGTTGTGGGACTTCTTTGCCTGCAAAGATGAAAATGGGAATGGTTACCAGAGGGTCCATTTGCTCTTGTGGCACACACAGATAGCCACCAAAGTACTTATACCATACTGAATGTAATACAGTCCGCTGTTTAATAGCCTTGGAAGTTGCACGTGTTTCATCAGGAGGACACCGAAATGTGGAAACAGCTTATGAGATCTCAGAAAACAATCTTAATAGAAACATAGAAACATAGAAAATAGGCACAGGAGTAGGCCATTCAGCCCCTCGAGCCTGCACCACCATTCAATAAGATCATGGTTGATCATTCCCTCAGTACCCCTTGTAAGGGGGGGTTGGTCTCTATGAGGGGGTCAGGTTCCCTTCCGACCAACTTGAGTGGTTTGAATCACTCCCACTCCCTTGGGTTCTGTACACTGGATTTATTTGGGGGGGTGACAAAAGTGCAAAGGATACTGGTTTGATGCAAAAAATTTTGTTTTTATTACAGTCAAGGTAATATGGGCTTATTACTCTAGTATGAAAATACAAGGCCAAACTTACAATCACTCTAATAAAGGACAATACAAGGAAAAGTACAAGGTTAAACTTAAAATCACAAATCACTCTAATAAAGAACCATGCACTACACATTCAAAGGGGGGTCACAGTAAATTATACCTCCCACCTCCCAATACCTAATTCTAGCTATATTGGACTCCTATACTCAAATCCCCTTGCTATGAAGGTCAACGTACCATTTGCCTTCTTCACCGCCTGCTGTACCTGCATGCCAACTTTAGGAGCAGGGAGGTCTTACTGCAGTTATATAGGGCCTTGGTGAGGCCTCACCTGGAATATTCTGTTCAGTTTTGGTCTCCTAATCTGAGGAAGGACGTTCTTGCTATTGAGCGAGTGCAACAAATGTTCACCAGACTGATTCCCGGGATGACAGGACTGACATATGAGGAGATACTGGATCAACTGGCCCTTTATACACTGGAGTTTGATGAACCATGACACCCAGGTCTCGTTGCACCTCCCCCTTTCCTAATCTGCCGCCATTCAGATAATATTCTGCCTTCGTGTTTTTGCCCCCAAAGTGGATAACCTCACATTTATCCACATTATACTACATCTGCCATGCATTTTCCCACTCACCTAACCTGTCCAAGTCATCCTGCAGCCTTTTAGCATCCTCCTCACAGCTCACACCACCACCCAGTTTAGTGTCATCTGCAAACTTGGAGATATTACACTCAATTCCTTCATCTAAATCATTAATGTATATTGTAAAGAGCTGGGGTCCCAGCACTGAGTCCTGCAGCACCCCACTAGTCACTGCCTGCCATTCTGAAAAGGACCCGTTTATCCCGACTCTCTGCTTCCTGTCTGCTAACCAGTTCTCTATCCACATCAGTACATTACCCCCAATACCATGTGCTTTGATTTTGCACACCAATCTCTTGTGTGGGACCTTGTCAAAAGCCTTTTGAAAGTCCAAATACACCACATCCACTGGTTCTCCCTTGTCCACTCTACTAGTTACATCCTCAAAAAATTCTAGAAGATTTGTTAAACATGATTTCCCTTTCATAAATCCATGCTGACTTGGACTGATCCTGTCACTGCTTTCCAAATGCGCTGCTATTTCATCTTTAATAATTGATTCCAACATTTTCCCCACTACTGACGTCAGACTAACCGGTCTATAATTACCTGTTTCCTTTCTCCCGCCTTTTTTAAACAGTGGTGTTACATTAGCTACCCTCCAGTCCATAGGAACTGATCCAGAGTCGATAGACTGTTGTAAAATGATCACCAATGCATCCATTATTTCTATGGCCACTTCCTTAAGTACTCTGGGATGCAGACTATCAGGCCCTGGGGATTTATCGGCCTTCAATCCCATCAATTTCCCTAACACAATTTCCCACTTTATAAGGATATCCTTCAGTTCCTCCTTCTCACTAGATCCTCGGTCTCCTAGTATTTCCAGAAGGTTATTTGTATCTTCCTTCATGAAAACAGAACCAAAGTATTTGTTCAACTGGTCTGTCATTTCTTTGTTCCCCATTATAAATTCACCTGATTCTGACTGCAAGGGACCTACGTTTGTTTTCACTAATCATTTTCTCTTCACATATCTATAGAAGCTTTTGCAGTCAGTTTTTATGTTCCCAGCAAGCTTCCTCTCATATTCTATTTTCCCCCTCCTAATTAAACCGTTTGTCCTCCTCTGCTGTATTACAAAATTCTCCCAGTCCTCAGGTTTGCTGCTTTTTCTGGCCAATTTATATGCCTCTTCCTTCGATTTAACACTATCGTTAATTTCCCTTGTTAGCCACGGTTGAGCCACTTGCCCTGTTTTATTTTTACTCCAGACAAGGATGTACAATTGTTGAAGTTCATCTATGTGATCTTTAAATGTTTGCCATTGCCTATCCACCATCACCCTTTAACTATCACTCGCCAGTCTATTCTAGCCAATTCACGTCTCATACCATCGAAGTTACCTTTCCCCAAGTTCAGGACCCTAGTCTCTGAATTAACTGTGTCACTCTCCATCTGAATAAAGAATTCTACCATATTATGCTCACTCTTCCCCAAGGGGCCTCGCACAACAAGATTGTTAATTAGTCGTTCCTCATTACACATCACCCAGTCTAGGATGGCCAGCCCTCTAGTTGGTTCCTTGACATATTGGTCCAGAAAACCATCCCCCTAATACACTCTAGGAAATTCTCCTCCACCGCATTGCTACCAGTTTGGTTAACCCAGTCAATATGTAGATTGAAGTCGCCCATGATAACTGCTGTACCTTTATTGCACGCATCCCTAATTTCTTGTTTGATGCTGTCCCTATCCTCACTACTACTGTTTGGTGGTCTGTACATAACTCCCACTAGTGTTTTCTGCCCTTTGGTGTTCCGTAGCTCCACCCATACATATTCCACATCATCCAAGCTAATGTCCTTCCTTACTACTGCATTAATTTCCTCTTTAACCAGCAACACCACCCCACCTCCTTTTCCTTTCTGTTTATCCTTCCTAAATGTTGAATACCCCTGGGTGTTGAGTTCCTAGCCTTGGTCACCCTGGAGCCATGTCTCCGTGATGCCAATTACATCATATCCGTTAACTGCTGTCTGCGCAGTTAATTCGTCCACCTTTTTCCGAATACTCCTCACATTGAGGCACAGAGTCTTCAGGCTTGTCTTTTTAAGACCCTTTGCCCCTTTAGGATTTTGCTGCATCGTGGCCCTTTTTGATTTTTGCCTTGGGTTTCTCTGCCCTCCACTTTTACTTTTTTTCTTTCTATCTTTTGCTTCTGCCCCCTTTCTACTTCCCTCTGTCTCCCTGCATAGGTTCCCACCCCCCTGCCATATTTGTTTAACTCCTCCCCAACAGTACTAGCAAGCACTCCTCCTAGGACATTGGTTCTGGTCCTGCCCAGGTGCAGACCGTCCGGTTTGTACTGGTCCCACCTCCCCCAGGTTCCAATGTCCCAGGAATTTGAAACCCTCCCTTCTGCACCACTCCTCAAGCCACGTATTCATCTGAGCTATCCTGCAATTCCTACTCTGACTAGCACGTGGCACTGGTAGCAATCCTGCAATTACTACTTTTGAGGTCCTACTTTTTAATTTAGCTCCTAGCTCCCTAAATTCGTCTTGTAGGACCTCATCCCATTTTTTACCTTTATTGTTGGTACCTATATGCACCAAGACAACTGGCTGTTTACCCTCCCCCTTCAAAATGTCCTGCACCCGCTCCGATACATCCTTGACCCTTGCACTAGGGAGGCAACATACCATCCTGGAGTCTTGGTTGCGGCCGCAGAAATGTCTATCTATTCCCCTTACAATAAAATCCCCTTTCACTATAGCTCTCCAACTCTTTTTCCTGCCTTCCTGTGGAACAGAGCCACCCATGGTGCCATGAACTTGGCTGCTGCTGCCCTACCCTGATGAGTCATCCCCCTCAAGAGTATCCAAAGCGGTGTATTTGTTTTGCAGGGGGAGGACCGCAGGTGACCCCTGCACTACCTTCCTTCCACTGGTCTTCCTGTTGGTCACCCATTCCCTATCTGGCTGTGTAACCTTTACCTGCGGTAAGACCAACTCACTAAACGTGTTATTCATGACACCATCAGCATCGCGCATGCTCCAGAGTGAATCCACCCACAACTCCAGTGCCGCAATGCGGTCTGTCAGGAGTCAAGCTGGATACACTTCCCGCATATGTAGTTGTCAGGGACACTGGAAACGTCCCTGACTTCCTACATAGTACAGGAGGAGCACAACACGTGTCCGAGCTCTCCTACCATGACTTAACCCCTAGATTAACTTAATTTGACAACAACAATGCTAAAGGTTACTTACTGATAAAGAAAAGAAAAAGAAAAAACTACTCACCAATCACCAGCCAATCACTAACCCCTTGGCTGTGACGTCACCTTTCGATTTCTTTCTACTTCTTTTTTGCCTTCTCTCCCTGCTGCAGCTGCAGCAGCTGGCCTTTATAGGCCGCTCCGACATCCCCAAACTCCCGCCTCTCCGACTGCCGCTGCCTCTCGACTGCCGCTGGGCCTTTATAGGCCGCTCCGACGTCCCCGAACCTCATGCTGTGATGTCACATTTCGTTTACTTTTCCTCCCAGGTCGGGGATTCAGCACTGGTGGGGAAAACAAGACAAAGCAACACCTCCCACTCTCACTTGCCCGAACTCTTCCACTTACCAAACTTTTACCTTTGCACTCTGACCTGTCGCTGCATGCCTAGCAAGACTGCACCAAGCCCCCTCTTTTTATGCTGTTCGTGGCTGACTCACCACTGGCCTGTTTAGGGAACCAGTTTTTATTAGCTGTCCAATTAACTAAGCTAGCTTGCTTGTTTGTCTCTGCTTAAACCTACAAGAATCCTATCTGTTTAATATTTCAGTTTTACTTAAACTTGTAGTCTTATTTTACCTTTAGAAGCTACTAGAAATTGTCACTCGTAATTTACACCAACCTTGAAATGGTTTAAAAAGGATTAACCCTTAAAGTTCTCCCACTTACCAAACTCTTACCTTTGCACTCTGACCTGCCGCTGCACGCCTATAATTTGTAAAGATCATTCATGGCAAATAGGGTGCATCAATAAAAATTTAACTCACTCTAACGACCCTCAAAAGACCATTGAACTTTTTCCGCTACTGTGTGGCAGTTCTTATCACAATATTTGAGGCAGAGACCTCCTCAGCAATCTCCCTCCAGAATCTGTTCAAAATTGTTGGCAGTGGTCTAGATCCACCCCTCCTATGTAGTTCTTGCCATCTCCTCTCCACAGCTCCCACAAGAGCTTCATTAGCCTCCTGTGTAAATCATCTCGCACACTGCCTGCTATGCTCCTCCTCCATCATCAAAATCGAATAATAAAATGGCTGATTCAGCCCCGGGTGTACTGTGCATGTGCGTGGCTGTGCCCTGCATTAGCGTTTGTGATCAGACAGCAGACCAGAAGCGTGGGGAAAAAATTAAAATAAAAAATTCGTGCATGCACAGAACAGCCGATTTTTTTTATGGTCGGAACTTTCAGCTCCGGTGCACAAATTCTGTTGTGCAATGCCGGAGTTAGTGCTAACGCCTGTTGTGAACTTTCATTTGCCGCAAGTTATGCACTCTGGTGCTAACGCTAACCCGGCGGTAAAATTTGGATTTTACCAATTTTTAGGTAAGATGTTTGAGTGAAAGCCTGGCTGATTTGTTTACCTGTGCATTAATAGTCCTAACACACTACTCAAATAAGAACAGGTTCTCCTAGTGTCCTGGCTAGCACACATCCCTCTAGCAACAACAGAAAAAAAAATATTAACCAGTCAGTCATCCCATTGATGTTTTTGGGATCTTGTGGTAGTAAGTTGATTACATAACAGTCACTGTAATTTATTGCGTATGGAGCATTTAAGAACATAACATAAGAAATAGGAATAGGAGTAGGTCATTCGGCTCCTCGAGCCTGCTCTGCCTATCAATAAGATCATGGCTGATCTTCTACCTCAACTTCACTTTCCTGCACTATCCACATATCTCTTGATTCCTTTAATATCCATAAATCTATTGATCTCTGTCTTGAATATACCCAAAGACTGAGCCACTACACTCTCTGGGGTAGAGAATTCCAAAGATTTACCACCCTGAGTGAAGAAATTCCTCCTTATCTCAGTCCTAAATGGCCGATCCCTGGTTCTGGACTTCCCAGCCAGGGGAAACATCTTCCCTGCATCTACCCTGTCAAATCCTGAAATAATTTTGTATGTTTCAATGAGACCAGCTCTCATTCTTTTAAACTCTAGAGAATATAGGCTGAGTCTAATCAATTTCTCCTCATAGAGAGAACGGATCTTAGCTCAGAAAATCAAGAAGTAGAATCAATTTGGGTGGAGCTAAGGAACAGTAAGGGGCAGAAAACATTGGTGGGCATTATTTATAGGCCCCCAACAGTAGTGGTAATGTAGGACACAGTATAAATCAGGAAATTAGAGGTGCATGCAACAAAGGTAACCTATAATCACGGGGGACTTTAATCTACTTTTCAACTGGGCAAACCAAATTTGCAGTAATAGTGTGGAGGACGAATTCATGGAATGTATACAAGATGGTTTTCTAGATCAGTATGTTGAGGAACCAACTGGAGAACAGGCTATTTTAGATTGAGTGTTGTGCAATGAGAAAGGGTTAATTAATAACCTTGTAGTAAAGGGGCCCTTAGGGAAGAGTGACCATAATATGTAGAATTTTACTTTAAGCTTGAAAGTGATTTAGTTAAATCCGAAACTAGGGTCTTAAATCTAAACAAAGGAAACTAAGTAGGTATGAGGGGAGAGTTGGCTGAGGTAGATTGGGAAACTACATTAAAAGGTATGATGGTAGACAAGCAATGGCTAGCATTTAAATAATTAATACATCATTTGCAACAAATATAAATTCCTTTAAGGCACAAAAATCCCACAAGAAAAGAGATCCAATTGTGGCTAACAAGAGGTTAAAGATAGTAATAGATCAAAGGAAGAGGCTTATAATGTTGCCAAAAAGAACAGCAAGCCTGAGGATTGGGAGTACTTTAGAATTCAGCAAAGGAGGACCAAGAAATTGATAAAGAAAGAGAAAATAGAATGAGAGTAAACAAGCAAGAGACATAAAAATAGACTGTAAAAGCTTGTATAGCTATGTAAAAAAGAAAAGGTTAACAAAAGTAAATGTGGATTCCCTACTGGTTGAGACAGGAGAAATTATAATGGGGAATAAGGAAATGGCAGAGAAATTAAACAAATACTTTGGGCTGGATTTTTGGCTTTTTGGGTTTTCACCCATTTGCGGGTGAAATTCGCGGCAGAGCGAAAAATTTATCACTAGGTTAAATTTGGCGCCAGAGCGAGGAACGTTCACTGAATGACAGTTCACGAGGAGCGTTAGTGTTAACTCCAGTGTTGCACCACAGACTTTGTGCACCAGAGCCGAAAGTTCCAGCGCTGAAAAAATCGGTCGTTCTGCGCATGCACATTTTTTTTTCTTCCCACACTGCTGGTCTGGTATCAATAAGGTTTACACTGTGTATATACTATGCTGGCACCACTAGAGGGTGCAACTGGTGGAGACCGGGGTTTCCTGCACTGGTGGCAGGGGCTGTATAAAAAGGGAGCCACCATGCGGCTGCCTCACTCTGGAGTTACGAGTAAAGGACCAAGGTCACTACAGTCACCACATTGCCTTGTGGAGTCATTCATAAGTATCGCCAACCAAGCATCAGCGACGGTTGTCACCCAAACCACCTGTGACTGGTCATGCCGATGAAGAGGCTAGCCAGTCAGAAGCCGGGCTTTCCATGCCACGAGTTTATCCAGTGCATCCCCAGATGGTGTCTCCATTATCTCTCCCCCCAACAGAGCAGCGCTCTGGCAGCCTTACTGCACGCCATCTTGGTGCCACTTTGAGTAGGAGCAAGAGGCAAGGGAGGATGATAAGGGGAAGGGGGAATAAAAGACTTTGGGGAAAAAATAGTGGGGCAGGATATGATGTTGCTGCATTATGTTGTTGATGCTGGATGCATCATATGTTTTATGGTACAGTATTATTATGTTACAGATTATGTTACAGAATCACACTGGATTATGTTCTGATAATGTTGTTGAATTATCACACTGCTGAATGCAGCTCATTTTATTTTATTTAAGTCTCACAATGAAGGTTACAAAGTTTACAATGTTACAATGTTTAATACACTTTTTCTTTCCCTGAACTATTTCTGTGTAGTGTCTCATTTGCAGAATAAGTGTGGGAATAGTCAACATGGTGGGATAGAGTGGCCAGGCAATGCTCAAATGTGCCATTCACCCTTCAAGCAAAGCGTTCAATTCTGAGCTACCAACGTAAGGCTTTTGCAGCGGCGAAATCTCCACGATGCCTCTCTCTGGTGGCGGTGGTGGTGGCATGGGTTCCTCGCCAGACTCCTCTTCCTTGTCTTCCTTCTTCACCCTCCTGCCCCCTTTCTCCTGAGGTGGTCCTGCAATCCCCAATTGCAATTCCTGTCCCCTCATTATGGCTAAGTTGTGCAGCATGCAGCACACCACAATGAACTCAGAAACCTGCCGAGGGGTATATTGCAGGCAGCCTCCAGAGTGGTCCAGGCATCGGAAGTGCTGCTTGTGCACTTCTATTATCTGTATGACGATGTTGCGTGTGGCTGCATTGCTCTCATTATAGCGATGCTCGGCTTCTGTCTGAGGGTTCCAGTGGTGAGGCAGTAATCTTTGTCCCCGAGCATCCAGCTCTGGCCTTGTGGATGATGCTGGAACATGCCTGAGACAGTGCTCTCATGCAAGATGAAAGAATCATGGTTATTGGGCATTGACTGCCATGATGTGCTGAGTATGGTAGCAGATGATCTGTATGTTCATGGAGTGGAATCCCTTTCGGTTTCGGAAAGCCTCTGCATTCTGTAAATTTGCTCACAGGACGATGTGTGTACAGTCAAGGGCACCCTGAACGTTGGGGAAGCTAGCAAATCATCCAAAACCTATAGCTCTCTCATTTTGTGTCTCCCTGGTCATTGGGAAGTTTATGAAGTCCATTCTGCGTGCATACAGTGCATTAGTGACCTGGCAAATGCAGCAATTTGTAGCATGCTGCGAGATGGAGCATATGTCCCCGGCTGATGACTTAAAGGAACCAGAGACATAGAAGGCAAGTGTTGCAGTCATCTTCACCTCGACAGACAGTGCAGTCCTGGTGCTGCTGGTAGGCTGTAGGTCTGCATGTACGAGCTGGCATATCTCTGTGACCACCTCCTTTCAGAAGCGCAGCCTTCTAACGCACTGTGCATCAGCGAGCTGGAGGTATGAGCGATGTTCCCTGTAAATTCATGAGGGGTAAGGCCTCCTACCCATACGTCTGCGACCTCCTCAATTACATTGCAAATGATCAACAATAAGCCTTCTTCCAACCTGAAGTCATATCGCAACAGCAGCCAGGTTTACTGGCTCCTGACCGAGCATGACCCCCATCTTTTAAAATGTCCTTAAATGCCATTTATAAAACAAGCTGGAAATTCACTTAACCTTCACAATGAAAAGTATGTAATAAGGCATTGTTCATCTCCAAATCCTTTTAATCACTCATAACTGCGACTTTCTGCTTTGCTTTCAACATGGTGCCAGTAGTGCCTGGTGCCAGTAGTGCCTGGTGCCAGTAGTGCCTGGTGCCAGTAGTGCCTGGTGCGCCCTGGATCCGTCTGGTTTTTCTGGGCGGGATCTCGGGTGGATGCTAAATCGGGCGAAATGCTCAAAGATTCTTCCCGGGGCACTAGTGCAGTGATGCATGAGGATTTACGTCATCCCAATGGACAAAACAGTGGCAGGGCGGTAAGTTTTAGTGCCCCCGCAAAACCATTGGCAAAAGTTCCGCCCAGGCGCAAAATCTTGTGCACCTCATTTCACACCCCCAAAATCATTTTTGTGCTCTGCTGCGACGCTAAATGGGACACAAATCAAACGAAAATCCAACCCTTTGTGTCTGTCTTCATGGAAGAAGACTCAAAAAACCTCCTGGAAATAGTGGAGTACCAAGGGTCTAGCGAGAATGGGGAACTCAAAGAAATTAGTATTAGTAAAAAAATAGTATTGGAGGAATTAATGGGGCTGAAAGCTGATAAATCCCCTGGACCTGATGGCCTATACCCTAGGGTTTTGAAAGAAGTGGCTCTGGAGATGGTGGATGCATTGGTTGTTATCTTCCAAAGTTCCATAGATTCTAGAATGGTTCCCGCAGATTGGAAGGCAGCTAATGTAACTTCGCTATTTAAGAAAGGAGAGAGAAAACAGGGAACTATAGACAAGTTAGCCTGACATCAGTAGTAGGGAAAATGCTAGAATCTATTATGAATAGGATTAGGCAGAGTCAACACGGATTTATGAAAGGGAAAGCATGTTTGACAAATCTGTTAAGAGTTTTTTGAGGTTGTAACTAGCAGAATAGATGAGTGGGGACCACTGGATGTGGTGTATTTAGATTTTCAGAAGGCATTCGATAAGGTGCCACACATGAGGTTATTGAACAAAATTAGGGCTCATGGGATTGAGGGTAATATACTAGCATGGATTGAGGATTGAATAACGAACAGAAAACAGAGAGCAGGAATAAACGGGTTATTTTCAGGTTGGCAGGCTATAACTAGTGGGGTGCTGCAATGGCCATCTCCAACAAGTGAGAGTCTAACCACCTCCCCTTGATATTCAACGGCACTACCATCATAAAATCCCCCAGCATCAACATCCTGGTGGTCACCATTGATCTGAAACTTAACTGGACCAGCCACATAAATACTGTGGCAACAAGAGCAGGTCAGAGGCTGGGTATTCTGCGGTGAGTGTCTCACCTACTGACTCCCCAAACCCTTTACACCATCTACAAGGCGCAAGTCATCCACTTGCCTGGATGAGTGCAGCTCCAACAACACTCAAGAAGCTCGACACCATCCAGGACAAAGCAGCCCGCTTGATTGGCACCCCATCCACCACCTTCAACATTCGCTCCCTCCACATCCGGCGCACCGTGGCTGCAGCGTGTACCATCTACAAGATGCACTGCAGTAACTCACCAAGGCTTCCTCGGCAGCACCTCCCAAACCCCCGACCTCAGCCACCTCGAAGGACAAGGGCAGCAGGCGCATGGGAGCACCATGACCTGCAAGTTCCTCCTCCAAGTTACATACCATCCTGATTTGGAAATATATTGCCGTTCCTTCATCGTCGCTGGGTCAAAAGCCTGGAACTCCCTTCCTAACTGCACTGTGGGAGTACCTTCACCGCAAGGATTGCAGCGGTTCAAGAAAACTTAATTAACAAAATACATGAGAAATGGCAGGACAGGCGATGTGTTTCTGCATGTGGGAGCGGGTTGACCTCATTGAGATCCAAAGCGACCACATCTGCAGCCTGTGTCTGCAGCTCAAAGAACTTCAGCTTCGTGTTGATGAGCTGGATTCTGAACTGCAGACACTACGACACATCAGAGAGGGGGAGAGTGACCTGGGCGCTGTGTTCCAGGAGGTAGTCACACCTCTTAGATTAATTAATTCAAATTTGGTCCGTGATCAGGGAAAGGAGGGTGTGACTACAAGCGAGGCAGGTATGGAGACTCAGGAGGTAGTGATGGAGGAGCCTCGGCCCTTGCTCTTGTCCAACAGGTTTGAGGCTCTTACTCCCTGTGTGGACGAGAGCAGGGGCTGCAGGGAGGATGAGCAAACTGACCACAACACCGTGGTACAGAGGGCCATTCAAGTGGGGGGAGTAAAACGAAACCTTGTAGTGGTAGGGGACAGTATCATTCGGGGGATAGATAGGTTCTCTGCAGACAAAATCGTGAGTCCCGAAGGCTGTATTGCCTGCCCGGTGCCAGGGTTAAGGACATCTCCTCAGGGCTGGAGAGGAAATTGGAATGGGAGGGGAAAGATCCAGTTGTCGTGGTCCACATGGGTACCAATGAAAAAGATAGGACAAATAGTTTCTGCTGAGGGAATATGAGCAGCTAGGGGCCAAATTAAAAAGCAGAACCACAAAGGAAATAATCTCTGGATTACTACCTGAGCCATGAGTAAATTTGCATAGGGTAAATAAGATCAGAGAGTTCAACACATGGCTCAAAGACTGGTGTGAGAGAAAGGGGTTTTGGTTTGTGGGACACTTACACCAGTACTGGGGTAAGAGGGAGCTGTTCCATTCAGACAGGCTCCACTTAGACTATGCTGGGACTAGGGTCCTGGTGAATCAAACAACTAGGGCTGTAGAAAGAGTTAGTGTGGCGGGGGGGGGGGAAGGATTCAGGTGAGCGAAAATTTAAAAAGTCAAAGAATAAGGAGAAGGCAATAGAGTAGGGTAGCACTGGGGGAAATGAAAACCAGAGCATGCCAGGAAGGGACAGAATGTATAAACATAAAAGAGAATCAGAAAGTGGGGTCAAAGCAGGAAAAAATGGTAAAAAAAACACATTTAAAAGCTCTTTATCTGAATGTGCGTAGCATTTGTAACAAAAAAGATGAGTTGACAGCACAAATAGATACAAATGGGTATGATCTGATAGCCATTACAGAGACGTGGTTGCAAGGTGACCTGGACTGGGAACTAAATATTCAGGGGTATTTGACAATTTGGAAGGACAGACAGAAAGGAAAAAGAGGTGGGGTAGCACTGTTAATAAAGGATGAGATCAATGCGTTAATGCGATATTGGCTCAGAAGCTCAAGGTGGTGAATCAGTTTGGATGGAGATAAGGAATAATAAAGGGAAAAAGTCACTGGTGGGCATAATCTATAGCCCCCCCCCCTAACAGTAGCTACACTGTTGGACAGAGTACAAATCAAGAAATACTGGATGCTTGTAAAAAAGGAACGGCAATAATCATGAGCGATTTTAACCTTCATATTGTTTGGACAAAGCAAATTGGCCAGGGTAGCCTTGAGGAGGAGTTCATAGAGTGTATCCGGGATAGTTTCCTTGAGTAGCACGTTGCGGAACCAAACAGGGAGCAGTCTATCTTAGATCTGGTACTGTGTAATGAGACAGGATTAATAAATTATCTCCTAAAAGATCCTCTAGGAATGAGTGACCATAACATGGTTGAATTTGAAATTCAGTTGGAGGGTGAGAAAGTTGGATCTCAAACCAGTGTCCTAAGCTTAGAAAAAGTAGACTGCAAAGATATGAAGGCAGAGTTGGCTAAAGTGGACTGGGACAATAGATTAAAGTATGGGACGGTTGTTGAGCAATGGCAGACATTAAGGAGATATTTCATAAATCGCAACAAAAATATATCCCAATGAGAAGGAAAGACTGTAAGAGAAGGGATAACCATCCGTGGCTAACTAAGGAAATAAGGGAAGGTATCAAATTGAAAACAAAGGCATAAAATGTGGCCAAGACTAGTGGGAGGCCAGAGGATTGGGAAAGTTTTAAAAGCTGCCAAAGAACGACTGAAAAATGATAAAGAGAGGGAAGATAAATTATGAAAGTAAACTAGCACGGAATATAAAGACAGATAGTAAGAGTTTCTACAGGTACATAAAAGGGAAAATATTGGCAAAAGTAAATGTTGTTCTCCTAGAGGATGGGGAATTAATAATGGAGAACAGGGAAATGGCAGAGATGTTGAACAAATATTTTGTATCAGTTTTCATGATAGAAGACACTAAAAACATCTCAACAGTGGATAATCAAGGGGCTATAGGGAGGGAAGAACTTAAAACAATCACTATCACTAATGAAGTAGTTCTCAGTAAAATAATGGGACTAAAGGCGGACAAGTCCCCTGGACCTGATGGCTTACATCCTAGGGTCTTAAAAGAAGTGGTTGCAGAGATAGTGGATGCATTGGTTGTAATCTACCCAAATTCCCTGGATTCTGGGGCAGTCCCAGCAGATTGGAAAATCGCAAATGTAACACCCCTATTTAAAAAAGGAGGCAGACAAAAAGTAGGAAACTATAGACCAGTTAGCTTAACATCTGTCGTTGGGAAAATGCTGGAGTCCATTATAAAGGAAGCAGTAGCGGGGCATTTGGAAAAGCATAATTCAATTAAGCAGAGTCAGCATGGTGTTATGAAAAGGAAATCATGTTTGACATTTGCTGGAGATCTTTGAGAATGTAATAAGCAGGGTGGATAAAGGGAAACCAGTGGATGTGGTGTATTTGGATTTTCAGAAGGCATTCGATAAGGTGCCACATAAAAGGTTACTGCACACGATAATAGTTCACGGGGTTGGGGGTAATATATTAGCATGGATAGAGGATTGGCAAACTGATGGAAAACAGAGAGTTGGGATAAATGGGTCATTTTCCAGTTGTGAAACAGTGATTAGTGGGGTTACGCAGGGATCAGTGCTGGGTCCTAAGATATTTACAATCTATATTAATGATTTGGATGAATGGACCGAATATAATGTAGCCAAGTATGCTGATGCTACAAAGATGGGTGGGAAAGCAAATTGTGAGGAGGACACAGAAAATCTGCAAAGGGATATAGACAGGCAAAGTGAGTGGGCAAAAATTTGACAGATGGAGTATAATGTGGGAAAATGTGAGGTTATCCACTTTGGCAGAAAAAATAGAAAAGCAAATTATAATTTAAATGGAGAAAAATTACAAAGTGCTGCAGTACAGAGAGACCTGGAGGTCCTTGTGCATGAAACACAAAAAGTTAGTATGCAGGTACAGCAAGTAATCAGGAAGGCCAATGGAATATTGGCCTTTATTGCAAAGGGGATAGAGTATAAAAGCAGAGAAGTCCTGCTACAACTGTACAGGGTATTGGTGAAGCCACACCTAGAGTACTGCGTGCAGTTTTGGTCTCCATATTTAAGGAAGGATATACTTGCATTGGAGGCTGTTCAGTGAAGGTTCACTAGGTTGATTCCGGAAATGAGGGGGTTGCTTTATGAAGATAGATTGAGTAGGTTGGGCCTATATTCAATGGCGTTCAGAAGAATGAGAGGTGATGTTATTGAAACATATAAGATAATGAGAGGGCTCGATAAGGTGGATGCAGGGAGGATATTTCCACTTATAGGGGAAACTAAAATTAGGGAACAATGGGCTAGAACCTCTACTTTTGAACTTATCGCCCAACAATGGGCGTTATTTCCGGCGTGGGTATTAAAAAAGAGTTTTCAGATCGCCGGCTTCTCGCCCATTCTCAAAACACCTAGTTTACATTTTTGAAAATGGGCGTTACTGCGAGCGATATCAAATGGGCAGCAGCGTTAAATTTTTCTAACCTTCTGCCATAAAGTGTGACCATCCTTAGCAACGGCATGGCAACGCTCGATTCCCACGATTCAGGAGGTCAAGGGTCATCATGACATGCTCAGAAGAGGAGACAGAGAGAGAGGGAGCTCAGAGGCACAGAAAGCTTGTGTGGCTGTGGTGTGTGTTTGTTTGGCTGTTGTGGGAGGAATGACAGAGATTCACCAGCAGCAAAAAGCCTACTAAGCACCAAGTATTTGTACCGAAACACTGATGATTTCAGACTAATGTTCGGTTTAAATGTTTTTTATTTAAATCCTTACAGCACATTGGCTCAGATAGCTGCACCATTACACGCTGGTCATTCCTTAACATCAAAGGGTATAATCACACTTAACTTCAATCAACGTAAACTTTAACTGTCACCGAGGTGATGCCCACTATTGATGTATGACCTGCACACCCAGCAGTGTGTCAGCCTTGTAAATAACACCAATGTTCTTTCAGGCAAAGCGATCATTGATGAGCTCCTGATATAAGGCTCTTGCAGCTATCATGCCACCATGGGCCCTTTCATGCAGTCTACAAGGGGCGGGGGTATGGCTTCAGCATCAGCCTGATTGTCTGGCCCAATGTCACCATCCGCCTCCTCATCCTCCTCTTCCTCTCTCTGGTGAGGGAGACTGTCAGACTCATCAGGCAATTCTTGTCCCCTCCTGATAGCCAAGTTGTGCAGCATGGAGCAGACCACCATGAATTGAGATACCTGCTCAGAGTGATATTGGAGCTCACCTCCTGAGTGGTCCAGGCATCTGAAGTGCTGCTTCAGCACTCCAATGGTTTTCTCCACGATATTGAGAGTTGCTCTTTGGCTCTCATTGTATCGCCTCTCGACCTTGGTGTGACTGTCACGCAGGGGGATCAACAGCCAGTGGCGAGGACATATTCTTTGTCCCCAAACATCCAGCATTGACCTTGTGGTTCATTGTTAAACAAGTCAGATACAGTGCTCTCACGCAGGATGTGCACATCATGGATGCTGCCTGGAACTTGCGCATTCACTGCCAGTATAATTTGCTGGTGGTCATCAACCAGCTGGACATTCAGGGAGTGGAATCTCTTGCAGCTCCTGAAAACCTTAGCATCCTCAAAAGGCGCCCGCATCGCGATGTGCTCCCTGCACCTTGGGGAAGTTTGCAATTCTGGAGAAACCTAGAGTCCTCTCACTCTGTGCCTCCCTGGTCATAATGAAGCTGATCAAGTCCCTCCTGCATGCGTACAGGGCTTCAGTGACCTGTCTAATACAGCAATGTGTGGCATGCTGAGAAAGTCTGCAAATGTTGGCAGCTGTGGCCTGAAAAAAACCCGAGGCATAGAATGACAGTGCTGCGGTGACTTTGATCTCGACGGACAGTGCAGTTGTGATGGTGCTGGCAGGCTGCAGGTCTGCCCTTATCAGCTGCCCTTATCATACCTCAGTGATAACCTCTTTGTGGAAGCGCAGTCTCCGAAGGCAGGTGGTGTCGGGCAAGTCGAGGTAAGAATGCTTCTCCTTGTAATTGCGGAGGGTGTAACGTCTGGTCCTCCTCATCTGTCTGTCACTTCGTACATTGGGCACTTAATGCAGTGCAGCGTTCCTTCAGCGATGTCGAGTCTGCTGCATGTATTTCGTCATCAAGAGAGGGTGAGAAAGGACAGGCCCCATTGCAGTAGCTCTCTGTTTTCCACCGATTGCACACAAACAAGGAATGTCCCGACGAGCACACTTCTTCAATTCCAATCGAAGTGTGGCCAGGATGTTTTTAGAGATATTCACATCAACTCCAATGACGTGCAGAGTACATCCGAACTCCGCCGAGGTTGAAGCGCAGCAGCCTTTTAAAGTACGCGACATCTGATCTACAACATGGCATCCATAATGCTGTGAGTTATTTTTCTCGGCGTTAACCGCATGGGGAAAATAACATTCGGCGATAAGTTTCCGAAAAATGCCCGCGAGTTTCCATTTTGTGCCGGTTAGTTCCACTTTTTGTGGGCGTTTTTTTGAGCGAGCGATATTGTGGGCGAAATGTGTGCGAGGTGATGAAATTGACGATGGCCGATCTCCATGGCCGTTAGTTTGGGTAAATATGCTCTTTACGACAAAAAAGTCGGCGGGCGTTAATATTGAATCTCGGCTTTAATTCCATGCAGAAAGTAACGCTGGGCGATATTATGGACGTTGATTTCGCCCATTCTGATGACTCCGCCCAAAAATAACAGGCTGGCGGTATTATTTTTTCATGGCGTTACGCATGGGGAAAGTAACGCTCAGCGATAATTTCTGAAAAATGCCCGTCAGTTTCCATTTTGTGCCAAAATGGGCGATATACGGGCGTTATACGTCATTTCAATGGTAGAATGGGCATTAAGTGGGCGTTAATCAGGCAAAAAAAGTGGAGGTTCTAGTCCAAATTCTCAGAATAAAGGATCGCCCATTTAAAACTGAGATGAGGAGGTATTTCTTCTCTCAGAGGGTTGTAAATCTATGGAATTCTCTGCCCCAAAGTGCTGTGGAGGCTGGGCCATTGAATATATTTAAGATGGAGATAGACAGATTTTTAAGCGATAAGCGAATAAAGGGTTATGGGGAGTGGGCAGGGAAGTGGAGCTGAGTCCATGATCAGATCAGCCATGATCTTATTAAATGGCGGAGTGGCTCAAGTGGCAGGGGGCCTACTCCTGCTCCTATTTCTTATGTTCTTTATGTTCTTATGTAAGGCGGCTCACCACCACCTTCTCAAGGGCAATTAGGGATGGGCAATAAATACTGGCCTTGCCAGCGACACCCACATCCCAAAAGGAATATAAAAAAAAAAATCCCATTTTGTATCTTATTCTCGTCAGGCTGCTGTTGCTCCTCCTGACATTTTCCATGTTTCCTCTTCCATGAATGCACCTGATCACACCAGTGTTTCACTCGTGCCTTGAGATATCACATTAGTGCCACCAGCCATCGTTGCAAAAAATAGTCTTGATTTTCAATGACAATTTGCCTTTCTTAGTCAAAGAATGGTGACAATGTGAACTGCATAAAAATGAAGGCATCATTACAGTTCCCAGGGAGTGGCACGTTGATGTTTTTGGTTGGAAACGAGTTGCACCTTAAAAAATGGAATCCTTTCCTGCTCATGCAGGTCGTGCATTTGATGAGAGGGATTGTGGGATCATGTCAGTGCAGTCTATGGCCGCATATTTATGGGGATCCACGTTCAGAATATGGGGGTGGGAAAAGTTGTGGACGGCTAAAGTTTTTAACGATGGAATAACCTTTACATTTTTTCTGCAGGCTACCTGACCAACAGGCACCCTAATTGATAGCCTGGCTGCCTCTGCCAAAAATCCCATTTTGCGCCCGTGCCAAATTTGAATTTTACTCACAGCCTGGCTGCCTGTCAAGCAGGAAAATCTGCAGCACAACATCGCAGCCGAGCAGAAAGCAGGTAGAGAGGCAGGGATTGCAGTCAGGTGGGGGCGGGGTCTCGTGGTCGGGGGAAATCTCATGGTCAGGAGAGACTTGTGGTCAGGCGGGGTTAAAGTAATCACGGAGGGAAGAGATTGCGGGGGAGAGAGCATGATCGTGGAGTGCAAGAGCATGATTTGAGATGAGCTTCCAAGCACACATCCACGCCATAACTTCGTCAGTATGAAGTTTGGGACCTAAGTCTCCATCTTATGCAACTATACAGTGACTACACAGACGGTATATCTATAGCCTGCATATATAACACACGAGGCCTCATCCTTCGCCATCGTCGTCCTGTGGGTTGATGTGGTGGCATGTGTTCCTCGTCCTCCTGCTGCTGCTGCTGCTGCTGCTGCTACTGCTCCTCCTCCTCCTCCTCCTCCTCACCCACCCCTTCCTCCCCCCCTCTTGCCTGAGGTGGTTATTCAAAGTCCAGTGTCTGTTTCCTCATGAGGGCTAAGTAGTGCAGCAGCATGCAGCACATGACAGTGAAGTCACCGACCTGGTCACGGGAATATTGCAGGTACCTCCAGAGTGGTCCAGGCATCGGAAACACTGCTTTAGCACTCCAATTGTCTTCTCGACGATGTTGCATGAGGCTATGTGGCAGATATTGTAGCGCCGCTCGCCTTCTGTCTGCATTTTGTGGAGGGGAATCATGAGCCAGGTGGTGAGCCCGTAACCTTTGTCCTCCAGCATCCAGCTCTGCTGCTCTTGTGGCTGCTGCTCAAACATAAAAGATACAGTGCTGTCACGTAAGATGAAAGCATCATGGATGCACCCTGGATATTTGGCATCCACTGCATATGGTCGCAGACGATCTGCACGTTTAGGGAGTGGAATCCTTTTCGGTTACGGTAAACCTCTAAAGGTGCTCGCAGGGTGATGTTCTTACAGTCAAAAGAAGCCAGCAATTCTTGTGAAGCCGATAGCTCTCTCATTCTGTGCCTCCCTGGTCATTGAGAACTTGATGAAGTCGTCCCTGCATGCTTGAGCAGTGAGAGTTAGGTTTAAACCTTGCCTGGCCATTGTTTGCAATCCTTGTATTGATTGCAACACCTCATTTTGTAAAAGTGAGTGAGACACTGCACAATAATTGTTATGTTGAATAACATTTCGTAAATTATGAAATATGATTTTTGTGAAATAAATTAATAAATAATAAAATAAATCTTTTAAAAATAAATTTGCAACGAAATGTAAACACAGCAACAAGATTGAAAAAATTAAACATTAAACTTTAAACATTAAACCCACAGCACCCCCCCTAAAGAGTAAACAATTTTTTAATTAAAAAAACACCTACAACGCCCTCCTCCAAACAGTAAACAGCAAACAATTTTTCACCCCCTCCGCAACCTGCCAACAAATCTACCTGCGACCACATTCCCACCATCTCTCCCCCCTCCCCTCCACCTAAACCCCAATTGTTTTTGGGCATCACCCCTCACCCTGCCCTTGCCGAGTTGGGACCAGTGCATTGTGCAGCAGGGCGCCTCGAGCGCTGTTGCTGTAAGGTGGGTGATGGGAACAACGCCATGTGTGGGGAATTTGGAGGAGAGGGAAGGTCTGAAGACCCGTCTTCAGAGTCAGAAGTATTGCCATGCTCTTGACTCCCATGTGCTGTCGGCAGTGGTGGTATGACACCTTGGGGTTCAGTGTCGTAGACCAATTCAAGCATCTGCCGCATGGCATTAATGGAATTGGCGGTTTGTTGCATCACTGCAATCAGCACCGCCATGTCCTCCGATTGACATGCTGACTGCGTGGCGATGTTTCTGGCTAGGCCACCAATTGCCTGGAGGAGCTCGCGGCCAATGTCAATGCTCGCCCTAGACAGTGCAACCATGTCCAAGTCGATATCTGCCTGTCTTCAAGCACGCCTCCCCTGCCGAATGTGCCCTGCTGCATACCGCTTAGTCCCGCTACTTCCTCGGAACCGAATGCATGAAATTCATGCATTCGGCTGAGTAAAAGGTGGTCGCAGGTATTACGGACCCTTCAGTTGCTGCCCCCCTTCTTCAACATCTAACGGTACATCTTGGGGGAACGGGGGTCGGAAAGTCGGATGGTTTTGTCTTCATCATCATCATCCATCTCTTCGGTGTCCTCTCCGGTCAAAAGTAATTGTACTACAATCGGCTCTACACGCTGAAGCTCCTGGGCAGCTAGAAAACATAACAGGAGAGGTAAGCAGATATTTTGGGATCACTAGCCACTAGCCACTAGCCACGTGTGTGCAGCCCAAGTATAAAAGGCCAGCCATTTTGTATATTAGTCACTTTGGGCCTTAATAAAGCAGAGCCAAGGTCATACCTCTTGGAGTTAAACAGTACTCAGTCTAACAGTTATTGCATACACAACATTTGGCGACGAGGCAACAAGAACCTTTGCATGCAAAAATGAGCACAACTAGATTGTTGGAGTGATTTGTGGAAGAAGATTGGGCAAACTTTGTGAGCCGTTTACATAAGAACATAAGAACATAAGAATTAGGAACAGGAGTAGGCCATCTAGCCCTTCGAGCCTGCTCCACCATTCAACAAGATCATGGCTGATCTGGCCGTGGACTCAGCTCCTCTTACCCGCCCGCTCCCCATAACCCTTAATTCCCTTATTGGTTAAAAATCTATCTATCTGTGATTTGAATACATTCAATGAGCTAGCCTCAACTGCTTCCTTGGGCAGAGAAGTCCACAGATTCACAACCCTCTGGGAGAAAAATTTCCTTCTCAACTTGGTTTTAAATTGGCTCCCCCGTATTTTGAGGCTGTGCCCCCTAGTTCTAGTCTCCCCGACCAGTGGAAACAACCTCTCTGCCTCTATCTTGTCTATCCCTTTCATTATTTTAAATGTTTCTATAAGATCACCCCTCATCCTTCTGAACTCCAACGAGTAAAGACCCAGTCTACTCAATCTATCATCATAAGGTAACCCCCTCATCTCCGGAATCAGCCTAGTGAATCGTCTCTGTACTCCCTCCAAAGCTAGTATATCCTTCCTTAAGTAAGGTGACCAAAACTTTACGCAGTACTCCAGGTGCAGCCTCACCAATACCCTGTACAGTTGCAGCAGTTGAGCCAGTTCTTCGTGGCCAACAAAATGGAGGAGGTTAGCGACACAGATCGGCGCTGGGTGGTGTTCCTCACGGTTTGTGGTCCAAAATTTTATGGTCTGATAAAGAATCTACTCCTTCCTGTGAGTCTAACAGAGAAGACGTATGAAGAATTGTGTACACTGGTACAGGACCACCTTGAGCCAGACGAAGGCATCATCATCTCGAGATACAAATTTTACACACACGTTCACTCAGAGGGCCAGAATGCGGTAGAATTCGTTGCCGACCTGAGACGTCTAGCGGGACCGTGTAAGTTCGGGGCTGTGTTGGCAGACATGCTGCGGGACTTCTTTGTAATTGGCATCAACCATGAGGTGATCCTGCGTAAACTACTGGCAGTGGAGACGTTGGGCTTGAACAGGGCCATCACGATCGCTTAGTCATGCATGACGACGAATAAAAGTCTAAAGCAGATATCAGTGAAAACTCAAAACTCGGCAACTACTGTAAATATGATTGATTTGGCGTTCGACAGAGCAGCTCATGGCAGGGTCTACCCAACTGCGTACGTGAAACTTGTGGCTGTCCAAAGTCCGCCAACGGGAATGCATCCGATTTCTCTGTGTTGGCAGTGTAGGGGAAATCACCGGCACCAGCAGTGCCGATTTAAGCACTTTAGTTGCAAAGGCTGTCTGAGAGTGGGGCATCTCCAGCGCAAGTGTCTGCAGATGAGCAAGTGTGCTGCGACACACCACATGGTGGATGATGGTCAGACTAACGCGGATCCAGATACACAATCCGAGATACCAGAGGAGGAAGTGTAAGGACTGTACTCGTTCCTAACTAAGAGCAAACCCGATAATGATCAACCTGAAATTTAATGGGGTGCCGGTATCGATGGAACTGAACATGGGGGTGAGTCATTCGATAATGAGCCAGAGGGCATTCGACAAGCTGTGGGATACTAAGGTTGTGAGGCCCAGGCTGAGTCCAGTCAATACCAAGTTGCGCACGTACACCAAAGAACTCATAACAGTGATTGGCAATGCCACAATTAAAGTGTCGTATGAAGGTGCGGTTTACGAGTTACCGCTATGGATTGTCCCAGGCAATGGCCCAACGCTGTTCAGCAGAAACTGGCTTGAAAAAATCAGATGCGATTGGAACGACATCAAGGCAGTGTCATCGGAGAAAGATGACACTTTCAAAGTACTGAACATGTTCACCTCGCTGTTTGAACCAGACATCGGTATATTCACGGGAGCCAAGGTGCAGATCCACGTGGACTCAGATGCAAGATTCCTCCATCATAAAGCTCGGGCAATTCCGTATATGATGAAGCGGAAGGTTGAAATCGAACTGGACCGACTCCAGTGTGAAGGGATCATATCACGGTTGAATTTAATGAATGGACCAGCCCCATTGTTCCTGTGATGAAAAGTGATGGCTCAGTCCGAATTTGTGGAGACTACAAGGCTACAATCAACAGGGTTTCGAACCAGGATCAGTACCCATTACTGAAGGCTGATGACTTGTTTGCAACGCTAGTCGGGGGGAAGTCATTCACCAAACTGGACTTGACGTCGGCCTACATAACACAGGAGCTGGTCACGACGTCAAAGAGATTTACGTGCATTAACACACATAAATGACTGTTTATTTACCACAGGTGCCCTTTTGGAATTCGCTCGGCTGCTGCAATATTTCAGAGGAACATAGAGAGTCTACTGAAGTCCGTTCCCAGAACCGTCATGTTGCAAAATGACATCCTGATCACAGTTCTTGACTCCCTGGAACATCTGAACAGCCTGGAAGAGGTTTTACATCGTCTGGACAAAGTGGGACTCAGACTGGAACGCTCGAAGTGCGTCTTCATGGCACCAGAGGTCGAATTCCTGGGGAGGAAATTTGCTGCTGACGGCATCAGGCCCACGGACGCGAAAACCAAGGCCATCAAGAATGCACCCAAGCTGCAGAATGTAACAGAGCTGTGTTCGTTCCTGGATCTACTCAACTACTTCGGTAACTTCCTACCTAAATTGAGCACCTTGTTAGATCCACTGCACATGCTGCAAAGAAAAGGCGACAATTGGACGTGGGCTGCATCTCAAGTCAGAGCTTTTGAGAAAGCCACTAATCTCTTTGCGCTAACAAGCTGCTGGTACATTATGACCCATTTAAACGTTTAGTATTAGCCTGTGATGCTTTGTCATATGGAATTGGTTGTGTACTCCAACTAACTAATGAGTTGGGTAAACTTAACCAGTCGCGTATGCTTCAAAAAGTTTGTCGAAAGCGGAAAGAGCCTACAGCATGGTTGAGAAAGAAGCAGTAGCCTGTGTGTATGGAGTTAAAAAGATGCAAAAGAAGATCACAAGCTGCTCATTTCACTGTTCTCTGAAAACAAATGTATCAATACCAATGCTTCATCCAGAGGTGGGCGCTGACATTATCCGCTTATGATTATGTCATTCGCCATAGACCTGGCACCGGGAATTGTGTCGATGCTTTGAGCCATCTGCCGTTGCCCACACTGGAGGTAGAAATGCCATAACTGGCAGACATATTGTTAATCATGGATGCTTTTGAGAGTGAAGGAGCCCTTGTCACGGCTCAACAAGTTAAGACCTGGACCAGCCAGGACCCAATTTTATCGGTGGTGAAGAGTTGCATCCTCAAAGGTGATTGGTCTGCCATATCCAAGCAAATGTGTGAGGAGACCAAATCTTACATTCATCACAAAGACGAACTGTCTATTCAGTCGGATTGTATACTGTGGGGCGATCATGTTGTTATGCGCAAGAAAGGGAGAGAAATTTGTACATGAGCTACATAGCACACATCCCTGCATTGTAATGATGAAAGCCATCGCCAGGTCTCATGTATGGTGGCCAGGAATTGACTCTGAGCTGGAATCATGTGTGCATCAGTACAACACTTGCATGTAGCTCAGCAAAGCACCAGCGGAATTGCCGCTGTGTCTGTGGTCGTGGTCGTGGTCGTCCAAACCACGGTCCAGGATCCACCTAGACTTTGCAGGTCTCTTCCTGGGGAAGATGTTTTAGTTGTGGTGGATGCACATTTGAAGTGGATAGATTGTATAATCATGTCACAGCACATTCACAGCTACCATTGAGAATCTCAGTGTCATGTTCACGACACATGATCTGCCTGGCATCGTTATTAGCGACAACGGATTGTGCTTCACCAGTCAGGAGTTTCAAGAGTTCATGAGACTCAATGGTATCAAACATGTAAGGTCAGCACTGTTCAAACCTGTATCCAATGGGCAAGCAGAACGTGCTGTCCAAATCATAAAGCAGAGTATAAAGCGAATAACCCAAGGGTCACTGTAGACCCGCCTGTCACGCATACTGCTTAGTTACAGGACAAGACCACACATGTTTATCGGGGTCTCGCCTGCTGAACTAATGATGAAGAGAGGTCTGAAGACCAAGCTATCTCTTGTACACCCTGACTTGAATAATCATGTTGAATATAGAAGACAAAGTCAGCAATGGTATCACGATCGCGCAGCTGTGTCACGCGATATTTCTGTAAATGATCCTGTATATGTTCTGAATTATGATCAGGGTCCCAAGTGGATCGCTGGTGCTGTCATGGCCAAGGAGGGTAACAGAGTATTTATTGTCAAGCTCAAAAATGGGCAAACATGCAAGAAACATGGATCAGACAAAGCTGTGGCACACAGATGAACCGGAACAGTTGGAGGAAGAGACAATTGACGACCAACCAACCTACCCCGAGTCATCAGAGGACTCAGTGGTCATCAGTGAATCGGGACTTTCAATCACTGACATGTTCAATAAAAATGGACTTTCAATCTCTGACATGGCCATTGCCATTCCCACCAGGTCAGCCACCCGGCCACCAGTCATAACAGACTCTGAACACTCGCCCAAGGCTGGAGTTGAACTGAGACGGTCAACCCGGGAGCGTAAAACACCGGACTGTCTCAATTTGTTAAAGACGTGTGTGCAGCCCAAGTATAAAAGTCACTGTATATTAGTCACTTTGGGCCTTAATAAAGCAGAGCCAAGGTCATACATCTTGGAGTTAAATAGTATTCAGTCTAACAGTTATTGCAGACACAACAAGCAGGGTGGCATCGTTACGCTTACCTTGCGCAGATATATGTAGAGGAGCAACATTACTGCATTATATGTCACCGAGAGATGCTACATGCAATGAACATGATCAGAATTTACAGAGACTGCATGGCATTATAATAAGATTTCATGATGGTCCTGGCATTACATTACATCATTTGGCATAATTTATACCTTAGGTTCACATGACTATATTACATGAACGCTTCACGGCCCGGGGTTATATATGACTTACGTGGCGCCAACACCAGATCTGCACCCCCTCGGATGGCCGAGCCATCATGTGCCCCTGCGAGCACTGTGACTCGTTCCTCCAGATCTGTGAGCTCTTCCAGCTCTGCTGGCCCTCCTCCAGTGCGCCAACACTCACCGCGATTGAAAGCGATTTTTTTCTGCAAAGATGACAATAGCATGGTATAAGATAATTGCCCAGATACTCGTACCCTCCCCCAATGCCTTTCAACACTGTTCCATTAATGCACCGTTCGGATGCATGTGATGCATGATGAATACATCTTATCACAGGAAAACAATATAATAACATCCTTGATAGTAATAATGTGTAACACCAATTTTACCAAGATTAACAAAGTCACAATATGGCAGATTTACATTTTAAGTAATGAGTCAGTGCATGATTAAAGTTATTAAAGTTATTACTTACTCTCGCGGCAGAAACCAGGTCGTTCCAGCGCTTGCGGCACTGGACTGGCTCCCGATAGATCTGGTCAACTGAGGCCGCCGCCTCTGCAATCTCTGCCCATATTCGCTGTCTGTCGGGCGGGCTGGATTTTCCACGACCACGCTGGGTCAATTGGTCCCACCGTGCTTCCACTTCATGGACCAAGGCAGCTTGGGCGTCCATAGTGAATCGCTTTACCCTCTTCTTCCCTCCTACCTTGGCCTCAACCATAAATTGATCTTCAATATCCATTTTATAATATTTTGTAATAATAATATTATATTTTATGCATAATAGTATGTATGGTATAGTATGGTATAGCATAGAATCAAAAAAATAAGCATCCAAGAACTGGAAACTGATGCTTTTCAAACAGGCTGCTAGTCAATTTTTTCTCCCTCTCTCTCTCTCCCTCTCTTCCTCATTTGCGTATGCGTGGTCTGACCCCTGACCCCCGAATCGTGAGAAAAAGAAGAAAAAGAAAACGCGCATGCGCAGTAAGGCCATTGCCAAGGTTGCCGGCCTTACATATGGAAAAAATACCGCTCCCGCCCACCGCTACCATCGTGGAAAAAAAGCTGAAACTAGCAGCTTTGGATCTTAGTCGAGAAGTTCATACCACCGGAATACCGCCGAGATACTGACGGTAACGGTATAAATGGAAAGTCTAGCCCAATAAATGGTAGGATATTGAGAAATGTAGAGGAACAGAGGGATCTTAGAGTGCATAGATCATAGAGTGCATTGTCACATAGCGTGCATAGATCAGGGACCATAGATCCCTGAAGGTAGCAGCTCAAATAGATTAGGTAGTTAAGAAGGCCTCTGGGATACTTTACTTTATTAGCCAAGGCATAGAATATAAGAGCAGGGAGGTTATGCTAGAACTATATAAAGTTGTCACAGTTAGAGTACTGCTTACTGTTCTGGTCACCACATTACAGGGAAGATGTGATTGCACTAGAGAGGGTACAGAGGAGATTTACGAGAATGTTGTCAGGACTAGAGAATTTTAGCCATGAGGAAAGATTGAATAGGCTGTTTATTTTCTTTGGAACAGAGGAGGCTGAGGGGAGGCTTAATTGTGGTGTATAAAATTATGAGAGGCCGAGATAGAGTGGATAGGAAAGACTTATTTTCCTTAGCAGTGAGGTCAATAACCAGGAGGGATAGATTTGAAGTAGTTGGTTGAAGGAGAAGGGGAGTTGAGGAGAAATGTTTTCACCCAGAGTGAGGTGAGGGTCTGGAATGCACTGCCTGAAAGAGTGGTAGAAGCAAAAACCTTCATCACATTTAAAAAGTACCTGGATATGCACTTTATTATGTATATAAGCACCTTGGTAATGACTCCACGAGGCAGAGGAATAGTACTTAAACTGTGTAGGCTATAGTCCTTTATTTGCAGCTCCTCGAGTGAGGACACCAAGCTGTGAACTCCCTTTTATACTGGGTTACCTGCAGTAACCCTTAGTCTCCAGCAGCAGCACCCTCTGGTGTACAGGGGGGTATGGTGTGTTCAGGGCTGCGTGGGACATCGATTGCTTGAGCTTGGAGGCCATTGCCACTTCGACCGACTTGGACCGGGTTCATCCAATTCCTTCCCAGCAATGTGGGACCATTGCCGGCAACAATCCACAGGGGGAGTTTGTTCATCACATCCCCCTGGGAGACCTGGACGTCCACGCTGCCAACGACCGGGATTTTACCTTTGGTGTAGGTGAGCAGCTTCGCTTGGACAGTAGACAGTTTTGGTCGATTGCGGGATTTATCCAAATTTTTTCAAAGGTCATTTGGCTCATCACAGACTGGCTCGCCCCTGTGTCGATCTCCATTGAAACTGGGACTTCCACGGAGAACTTTCGGTGGAGCAGGTATAAATTCCATACTCTTCTTCCAGAGGTTGAGCAGCTTAACCTTCGTCTGTGTCAGAGCCCCGGTGATCAGCCAACTCTTCGGTGACGCGGTGAGTAAAGCTTTTCCTGCACATTCTCTGGAGGTGCCCTTTCTCTTTGCAGCCTTTGCATGTATAGTCTTTGTAGCAGCTCTGGTGGGCCCTGTGGTTTCCTCCACAGCGCCAGCACGGGGCCATCCGGTTTGTCCCATGTGGCGCACTCAGGGTTGCGGGACTCGGGGCAGCATTTCTGCCTTTAGAAGTAGCCATGCGGTGCACTGCATTCACTGGTTTAGAGTCCTGGGTCAGTATTCGCCTGGAGTCGCCGGCTGAAATCATGTCGGCCTAACTCATTTGAATTGTTTTCTGCAGGGTGACTGTGATGTCCGCAGAGAGCAATTTGTGTAGGAGGCCCTCATGGCCGATTCCGATGACAAATACGTCCCTTAGTGCTTCATTAAGGTGGTCGACAAAATCACACGGTACAGCCAGTTTTCTTAAATGTGCAGCATTTCTTGGCCTTTGGGTCGCCGGTAAGTGTAGAACCGGTGCCTGGCTGTGAGGATGTTTTCTTTTGGTTGTAGTTGCTCCTGTATTAGTGTTACAAGTTCCTCATAGCTCTTGGTTATTGTCTTCTCCATGGCTAGCAAGTCCCTGATGAGACAATGGATGGTGGGCCCATAACTGCTAAGCAGGATGGCCCTGCGCTTTTTCGGTCATGTAGCCGGTTTGTTCCCATCCACGTCATTGGCTATGAGGAAATGTTCCAATCTTTCTACAAAAGCATCCCAAACTTCCCCATCGGTAAACTGCTGAAAGTTGTTGAGATTCGACATGCTGTGCGTGTAGTTCGTGACCTCGTCACCAATTATTGTATATGTAGGCAACTTGGTAATGACTCCATGAAGCAGAGGAATAGTACTTAAACTGTGTAAACTGTAGTCCTTTATTTGCAGCTGCTCGAGTGAGGACATCAAGCTGTGAGTTCCCTTTTATACTGGGTTACTTGCAGTGTGCAGGTAATCCTTAGGTCTCCAGCAGCAGCACCCTCTGGTTTACAGGTAAGGTGTGTACAGTGTAAGTTACATTCAGTGTTACAGACATCAAGTGGGACCTTAGAATGCATAGATCATAGAGTGCATAGTCACATAGCGTGCATAGATCAGGGACCATAGATCCCTGAAGGTAGCAGCTCAAATAGATTAGGTAATTAAGAAGGCCTATGGGATACTTTACTTTATTAACCAAGGCATAGAATATAAGAGCAGGGAGGTTATGCTAGAACTATATAAAGTTGTCACAGTTAGAGTACTGCGTACAGTTCTGATCACCACATTACAGGGAAGATGTGATTGCACTAGAGAGGGTACAGAGGAGATTTACGAGGATGTTGCCAGGACTAGAGAATTTTAGCTATAAGGAAAGATTGAATAGAATGTGTTTATTTTCTTTGGAACAGAGGAGGCTGAGGGGAGGCTTAATTGTGGTGTATAAAATTATGAGAGGCCGAGATAAAGTGGATAGGAAAGACTTATTTTCCTTAGCAGAGAGGTCAATAACCAGGAGGGATAGATTTGAGTAGTTGGTTGAAGGAGAAGGGGAGTTGAGGAGAATTTTTTTCACCCAGAGTGAGGTGAGGGTCTGGAATGCACTGCCTGAAAGAGTGGTAGAAGCAGAAACCCTCATCACGTTTAAACAGTATCTGGATATGCACTTGAAGTGCTGTAACCTGCCAAGCTATAGGCCAAGAGCTGGGAAGTGGGATTAGGCATACATAGCTCTTTTTTGACCGCGCAGACACGATGTTCTCCTTCTGTGCCATACATTTCTATGATTGTATGATTCTATGATAAGAATATAAGAACATAAGAAATAGGAGCAGGAGTAGGCCATTAGGCCCCTTGAGCCTGCTCCACCATTTAATAAGATCATGGCTGATCTGATCACGGACTCAGCTCCACTTCCCTGCCTACCCCCCATAACCCTTTATTCCCTTATCACTCAAATATCACCGCCTTAAATATATTCAATGACCCAGCTTCCACAGCTCTTTGGGGCAGAGAATTCCACAGATTTACAACCCTCTGAGAGAAGAAATTCCTCCTCATCTCCGTCTTAAATGGGCGGCCCCTTATTGTGAGACTATGGGCCCGAACTTAGTTGAAGTTCCGCCCACAGCCACCGAGGTTCCAGCGGAAATAATTTTTTTTTGCCGATTCCTCCGGTACCACCCACTCTGCTGCCCAGCTGTCGCCCACCGTGAGATTCCTCACGGAGGTTTCCCCGGTGCTACTTGCTGCCACCCGCCCATGCCGGAGGCTGGATATCTGGGATTTTCCTCAGGCACTGTTGACTAAGATCGCCCTGCTGCCCGCCAGAAGGACCGCTGCAAAAAGCTGGTCTGAGCTGGCTGTGAGTCGGGCGGCAAGGAGAATCGCTCAGTGCATTGCAGCGCTTCACATCCCGGGTATCGTGCAGATGCTGCAGCATTATCAGTGGCACAGAAATAGTAATGTGATGGACCTTAACCTGCACAGAAAGAATTGTGATATGTAAATCCAGATTACTCCATTGAAGGGAAGGTAGAAGAAGCAGTAATGAATAGCGAAAGATGGTAAAGGCTCAATGGAGATGCCCTACAAGAGTTTTGAGGTGGAACATATTGAGTGACAGATTGTGACTGTGCAGATGGTGTGAGCTTATGTCAGACTGAATAAGCGACAGTTAGAAGATGTAAAGCTCTGGCAGCGGACTGCAAGTGATAGTGAGAACAGCATGACATGAGGTATGGAAGACGGAAAAATACATATAATGGATTGCAATGTGACTGATGACCATGTCATCTCAGGGGTGGCACTACACGATGTTTGTTGTCAGAAAAAGTGTGGTGAAGTGGCAAGCCTTAATAGTGTGCCCTGCAAGTAGTTCAACTGACTCTCATTGAATGGAAGCCTTCCTGCATGGTGACCCTTACTTGTCATGTCAAGATGGCCTGATGGCAGGACAAGGGGAGGGCAGGAATTTCCTCATACAACAGAACACCTGAGGGAGAGCTGTGTTTTTCTCAGAAGGCACCACACATTATGTAAAAATGAGACACTGACCAAGAGAGGGTGAACAATGTGACTGTATTGAAAAGCGCAGCTTTCCAAAAGTGACAGAACATAACATTAACGAACATAACCACCACCAACACCCACCCCTCTACCCGCCACCACTGGCTCTCTTCGCCCCTCCCCCCGATGTGAGGCCCATGGTCCTCTTTTTCGCTCCGCCTTCAACATGGCGTGCCGCTCCCCTGCCCCTCACCGCCTCTGCTTGATCAGGTTGTGCAGGAGGGCAACTGGATCTCTGCGGACGTATCCGTCTTGGCGAGAAGGTAGGGGGCGTGACTGAAGATCCCGGCATCTCCGGCTCCTCGAGATCTGTGTGCCTTGAGGGTGTGGGCTCGGGGGCTTGCATGACCTGCCCAGAAGCCATCGCTTGCCTCATCGCCTCAACAGACTCGGTGTTGCGCTCCACTGCACCAATGAGCCACTCCATGCTGTCAGTATGGTGCTGAGCAAAGGTTGCAATGCTGGCAGCTATCCCAGCCTTGGTCTGCAGCAGATTGCGACCTAGGTCGGCGCTCGCCCTCGATAGCTGGACTATCTCCTGAATAGCCGTGAGCCGTCCTGCATCCTCAGGTTATTGTTGGGTCTGTGTGGGTTCATGTGACTTGGTTGGTTTAACGCCACGGCCTCTGCGCCTGCCAGCACTTGTTCCTGATACGTCCGGGTCGAAGCCCTTGAATTTGGATCCTGACACTGAGGCTCTCCAGACAGGTGGCACACAGATCAGGAGGCTGGTGTCCTCCTCTTCCAGCTCCTTGAGCTCAATTGGCTCGAACACGGGCCCTTCTCCCTCCTCTCCCTCCTGGTCTTCCTGACTCTGGTTGGCGGAGGTGGGTGTGGTGGATATGAGTGATCTTGGGGGGGGAGGTGGAGGAAGGAGCCGTTGTCTTGGGCTGGTGGGAGAAGTTGGGATCTCACTCCTCCTTTGTGTGCCAGACGTGGATGGTGTGCATTGCTCGGTGCTGTCCGACTCATCATCTGCAAGTAGAGGACAACATTTCAGTCTATAGCTGGGGGGTGGGGTTGGTCAAGATGACATGTGAGCCATGCCATTTCACATTGTGCCATCAAGTAGTTCCATCGCTACATGAGCACACCAATAATGGCTGACAAAGTGTGCGTTAAAACGCATTTGACTTAAGATTGCATGACCTTTCATGACATGAGTGTTACCCACACCGGAGATTAATATAACCTTACCATGCTCTAGCACAGGATCTGCATCACCCTTTGTGGTTGCACGGTGGTGGTCACCCACCAATGCCAAGGCACGCTCCTCCAGGCTGCTCAACTCTATCAGCTCTGCTGGGTCCCCTCCCGTGGCACTCAGGCATGTTGTCTTGGATGTATTTTTCTTCTGCAGAAAGAAACGTTGCGGCCTTGACCCCTTTTGCTCATGGCCCCCACACACACTCACACACAAAGATACATCTGGCACAGAACCTTCTGGTGTTCTATGGGAGGGCCCCAATAAATGGTTACTCACTCTTGCTGATCGTTCCAACGTTTCCTACACAGGTCTCCATCCCGTGCAATGTTGCCCATTGAGGATACGGCCTCACCAATCTCACTCTAAATGGGTGGTGGAGGCTTGCCATGACAATCCCAGGAGAGGTGTTTAAACCTGTGCTCCACCTCTGATACAAGCTCCTCCAGTTCTTCATCATTAAACCAGAGGGCTCTGGGCTTAGTTTTAACAGTCTTCTTTGAAGCTTTTTGTCCACTCATTATAATTCCCTTGATGGATGGCTGCTGATTACTTTGTAGCTCAGTATTTCCAACACTCTCCCAACTGGCAGGTGCAAGGGAGTGATCAGCACTTAAGTGCATGCGCAGATGTCCCATCAGCCCGAATTGCGGCAACACCGACGTCAGCTGGCAAATAAAACTACAAAAAAAAAATGACCCAAGTCTCGGGCATGCGCGGTGCATGGCCTCTGAAGTTTTTTGAATTGAGAGGCCTGCACCTACCGCCCACTGCTGATGCCCGCTCCTGCCCACCCAGTCCTGCTGCCTGCCGCTGCTGCCGACACAACCACGGCGAAATTCGCTCCCGACTAGCCCCAGCAGCAGTGGGTGACAAAAAGGTAGGTGCAGCTTGGGGACCACCGAGAAATGGGCAGGCCTTAGAGTCAACCAAGTTCAGACCCTATGTCCCCTAGTTTTAGTTTCCCCTATGAATGGAAATATCCTCCCTGCATCCACCTAGTCAAGCCCCCTCATTATCTTATATGTTTCGATAAGATCACCTCTCATTCTTCTGAACTCCAATGAATACAGACCCAACCTACTCAACCTATTTTCATAAGTCAACCCCCTCATCTCCGGAATCAACCTAGTGAACCTTCTCTGAACAGCCTACAGTACAAGTATATCCTTCCTTAAATACAGAGACCAAAACTGTATGCAGTACTCTAGGTGTGGCCTTATCAATACCCTGTACAGTTGTAGCAGGACTTCTCTGCTTTTAAACTCCACCCCCCTTGCAATAAAGGCCAACATTCCATTTGCCTTCCTGATTACTTGCTGTACTTGCAGACGAACTTTTTGTGTTTCATGCACAAGGACCCCCAGGTCCCTCTGTACTGCAGCACTTTGCAATTTTTCTCCATTTAAATTATAATTGGCTTTTCTATTTTTCCTGCCAAAGTGGATAACCTCACATTTTCCCACATTATACTCCATCTGCCAAATGTTTGCACACTCACTTATCCTGTCTATGGGCTAGACTTTCCATTATTGTGCAGATCGCCCCAAAATGGGTGTTATTTCCAGCGTTGGCATTTATTATGGGTTTTGAGATCGCCGGATTATTGCCCATTTTCAAAACCCCTAATTTCCATTTTATAAAATGGGTGTTAGCGGGAGCGATGTGAAATGGGTGTTGCGGTAATTTTTCTTCTTCTGCCGTAAAATGTCGGCGTCCTTAGCAACGCCATAGCAACGGTCTTTTCCCGCGTTTCAGGAGGTCAGGGGTCATCAATACATGTGCAGAAGAGGAGAGAGAGAGCAGAGAGGAACAGAAAACATGTGTGGGGTTTTCCTTTGGTTCTTTGTCATTTGTTTGGCTGTTGTGGAAGGTAGTAAAGATTTTTGTGAGGAGTAAGAAGAAATTAGAGCTTTATTTAGTTTGGTGACACAGAAATTTTGGCAAAAAAATCCCCTAATAACATGGAAGGCATGGAGGAGATGAGACAGTAGTGAAGTTGGAGAGGAAGTTGAGTTGGGAGGACGAAGACAAGCTAGGAGATTCTCTGACGAGGCAAATGCTGCCCTCCTGGAGGAGGTGGAGTCACATTGGGGTCAATTGACCCGGGGTGAGCGTGGGAAGGCCATCACGAAGGTTTACCAGAAAATTTGGACCGAGATAGCTAAGGTGATCTCGTCAGCGATGCACGAGGTACATGAGGGCAACCAGTGCCGCAAGCACTGGAATGACCTTGTCGGCTCCGGCAGAGTAAGTATTACATTTATTTACATTTACTTATATATTTATATAATTTGAATTGTAAGTATAATGAGTGAATAAATTCAGATATAATGTATTTCAGTTAGACTGGGAATGTTTTACTCAAATCCTACGCTTACGATGTACGTCTTTAGGTTAATAATGATTATAATAATCATAATAATAATTATAACATCTGTCGGTTATGTGTTGTATCAGTATCTGTGACAGTATCTAGCAATGATCTTAAGCAATGATCTTATGCCATGTTGTGCTGTTGTTACCTTTTGCAGAAGAAGCTTTTGAAGAATAGGGCCAAGCAGCATCGCATGTGTGGCGGGCCACCAGTGATGTGTGAGCCGACCGACCTTGTAGAGCGGGCACTGGCACTAATGAGGATCCACACCCGGTAAGCCACGCATGCAGCAGCAGAACCAGATGCGATGCTACGTGAGTAAAGTATACACCATTGCGTGATGTAAAGTCAGTAGATGCCACACCCACTCATATCTGTACAATATATGACAGATGATTGATGAAAGTGTTATGTAATTAATGATGGGCTCATGAAAATTATTATAATGCAGAATTTGGTTATGTTCATTAAATGTGATGTCTGTGATTATTTTGAAAGTGGTAGTGCTGTTCTCGTGGATATGCTGTGTGTAGCATTTGAATCACCCTATGACCCTAGCGCTCCCCGTCTCCTCTAATAACCTAATTTATGTTTTGTAGCTCAGACAACAGCGCAGTCACAGGCAGTAGCACTGAGGCACGGTGCGGATCCGGCGGTAGCATCAGCGGGGGATTGTCGTTCTGATGGTGAGGAGCCCCGAATCTCGCTCATGGAGCTGCAGGGTGCCCTCTTCACTGATAACAGTGCGGAATTTGAGGAGCCTGCAGCAACAAGCTCCATCATGTCAACTACACCCATAATATTTAGTGATCCTGTGGCCATGTCCTCCTGGAGGTAGCGCGCCCAAGCACTTTGCTGCAGGGCACCCCAAATGTCTCTATGCCGGCGCCGACCCCGCGGAGGTTGGTTCGACTCAGCAGGACTGCTCCACGAGCAGCAGATCTAAGCAGGGACATGGCTTATTTGTCCAGGAGGAGTGTTGACATAGGTCCTCCAAATCCTCCAGACAATGGGGGGCATACCCCAACACCTGGCCACCATATCCGCGACCATGACAGAGCACGTGCCGCGGATAGCGGTGGCCCTGGAGGTGATAGCCAGGAACACTGGTGCCACAGGGCTACCAGTGTTCCCGGACCGCGGCACTGAACCCCAAGGTGCCGCAACCCCATTGCCAACGACACATGTGAACCAGGAGGAAACTCTTGCTTCTGGCTCAGAGGACATTCCCTCCTCGGGACTGTCCTCTCCAGCATCCAGTGGATCTGCCAACATCCCCCCCCCGCCAATGAAGCAGCGCATGAGGAGCAGTGTGTCAAGGTAGCTTGGAGTCGGGAGAGGAAGGGGAAGGGGTAGAGGTGGGGAGAAGCGGGATGGGGGGTGGGGGGAAGGAAAGTGAGGTGTATGGCCACAGGAGTTGTAGTTGTGAGAGTACTGAGGTTGTTGTTGTTGCTATTGAATAAATGTTGGGAGGAGGGGGAGGGGATACCTTGTTTTCTGCATTTGTGTTAGTAGTCTTATTGGAAATGTTAAAAATTTAATAAGATATAAATGTTATAAATTTGTGGTGGGGTGGGGTGGGGTGTTTTTTAGAGTTATAATTATGATTTTAGACAAATGTTCTCATTACATTTTTTATTTCACACAACATTGCGCATTTTCTCAGATAGCAGCACCGTAACACATTGGTGATTCCTTAACATGAAAGAGGATAATTCAACGTAACTTGAATCAACTTAAACTTTAACTGTCACCAAGGTAATGCACACCTTTCATGTATGAGCTGCAGACACAGCAGTCTTGCAGCTTTGTAAATACCACCAACTTTATTTCAAGCAAAGTGCTCATTTCTGAGCTGCTGACGTAAGAGTCTTGTAGCTATGTAGCCACCACGGGCCCTTTCCTGCGGTCTAGAGGGGGGCGGGGACATGATTTCATCGTCAACCTGATTGTCTGCCCCGAGCTCATCATCCACCTCCTCGTCCTCCTCTTCCACTGTCTCCTGAAGTAGACCGGCAGTCCCTTCTGGCAATTCTTGTCCCCTCCTGATAGCCAAGTTGTGCAACATGCAGCATACCACCACGAATTGAGCTAGCTGCTCAGGGTGGGATTGTAACTCGCCTCCTGAGTGGTCCAGGCATCTAAAGCGCTGCTTCAGCATGCCAATGGTTTTCTCGACGATATTGCGTGTGGCTCTGTGGCTCTCGTCATATCGTTTCTCGGCTTCTGTCTGGGTGTTACGCAGGTGGGTCATCAGCCAAGTGGTGAGGCCATATCCTTTATCACCAAGCATCCAGCATTGACCTTGTGGCTGACTGGTAAACGTCTCAGATACACTGCTCTCACGCAGGATGTGAACATCATGGATGCTGCCTGGAAATTTTGCATTTACTGCCATTATTTTTTGCTGGTGATCGACTACGAGTTGCACATTCAGGGAGTGGTATCCCTTTCGATTCCAAAAAACCTCTGCATCCTGAAAAGGTGCCCACATGGTGATGTGCAGACAGTTTATTGCTCCCTGCACCCTGAGGAAGTTTGCTATTCTGGAGAATCCTAGAGCCCTCTTACTCTGTGCCTCCCTGGTCATAGGGAAGCTGATAAAGTCCATCCTGCATGCGTAAAGGGCTTCAGTCACCTGTCGAATGCAGCAATGTGTGGCATGCTGAGATATAGCGCAAATGTCGCCAGCTGAGGCCTGAAAGGAACCCGATGCATAGAAAGAAAGTGCCGCAGTTACCTTGACCTCAACGGACAGTGTGGTCCTGATGGTGCTGGCAGGCCACAGATCTCTCCTAATGAGCTGGCATATCTCACTGTTAACCTCTTTCTGGAAGTGCAGTCTCCTAAGGCATGTGTTATCGGACCAGTTCAGGTAGAAACATAGAAACATAGAAAATAGGTGCAGGAGCAGGCCATTCAGCCCTTCTAGCCTGCACCGCCATTCAATGAGTTCATGGCTGAACATGAAACTTCAGTACCCACTTCCTGCTTTCACGCCATACCCCTTGATCCCCCGAGTAGTAAGGACTTCATCTAACTCCCTTTTGAATATATTTAGTGAATTGGCCTCAACTACTTTCTGTGGTAGAGAATTCCACAGGTTCACCACTCTCTGGGTGAAGAAGTTTCTCCTTTTCTCGGTCCTAAATGGCTTACCCCTTATCCTTAGACTGTGACCCCTGGTTCTGGACTTCCCCAACATTGGGAACATTCTTCCTGCATCTAACCTGTCCAAACCCATCAGAATTTTAAACGTTTCTATGAGGTCCCCTCTCACTCTTCTGAACTCCAGTGAATACAAGCCCAGTTGATCCAGTCTTTCTTGATAGGTCAGTCCCACCATCCCAGGAATCAGTCTGGTGAATCTTCGCTGCACTCCCTCAATAGCAAGAATGTCCTTCCTCAAGTTAGGAGACCAAAACTGTACACAATACTCCAGGTGTGGCCTCACCAAGGCCCTGTACAACTGTAGCAACACCTCCCTGCCCCTGTACTCAAATCCCCTCGCTATGAAGGCCAACATGCCATTTTCTTTCTTAACCGCCTGCTGTACCTGCATGCCAACCTTCAATGACTGATGTACCATGACACCCAGGTCTCGTTGCACCTTCCCTTTTCCTAATCTGTCACCATTCAGATAATAGTCTGTCTCTCTGTTTTTACCACCAAAGTGGATAACCTCACATTTATCCACATTATACTTCATCTGCCACGCATTTGCCCACTCACCTAACCTATCCAAGTCACTCTGTAGCCTCATAGCATCCTCCTCGCAGCTCACACTGCCACCCAACTTAGTGTCATCCGCAAATTTGGAGATACTGCATTTAATCCCCTCGTCTAAATCATTAATGTACAATGTAAACAGCTGGGGCCCCAGCACAGAACCCTGCGGTACCCCACTAGTCACTGCCTGCCATTCCGAAAAGTACCCATTTACTCCTACTCTTTGCTTCCTGTCTGACAACCAGTTCTCAATCCACGTCAGCACACTACCCCCAGTCCCATGTGCTTTAACTTTGCACATTAATCTCCTGTGTGGGACCTTGTCGAAAGCCTTCTGAAAGTCCAAATATACCACATCAACTGGTACTCCTTTGTCCACTTTATTGGAAACATCCTCAAAAAATTCCAGAAGATTTGTCAAGCATGATCTCCCTTTCACAAATCCATGCTGACTTGGACCTATCATGTCACCATTTTCCAAATGCGCTGCTATGACATCCTTAATAATTGATTCCATCATTTTACCCACTACTGAGGTCAGGCTGACCGGTCTATAATTCCCTGTTTTCTCTCTCCCTCCTTTTTTAAAAAGTGGGGTTACATTGGCTACCCTCCACTCGATAGGAACTGATCCAGAGTCAATGGAATGTTGGAAAATGACTGTCAATGCATCCGCTATTTCCAAGGCCACCTCCTTAAGTACTCTGGGATGCAGTCCATCAGGCCCTGGGGATTTATCGGCCTTCAATCCCATCAATTTCCCCAACACAATTTCCCGACTAATAAAGATTTCCCTCAGTACCTCCTCCTTAATAGACCCTCTGACCACTTTTATATCCGGAAGGTTGTTTGTGTCCTCCTTAGTGAATACTGAACCAAAGTACTTGTTCAATTGGTCTGCCATTTCTTTGTTCCCCGTTATGACTTCCCCTGATTCTGACTGCAGGGGACCTACGTTTGTCTTTACTAACCTTTTTCTCTTTACATACCTATAGAAACTTTTGCAATCCGCCTTAATGTTCCCTGCAAGCTTCTTCTCGTACTCCATTTTCCCTGCCCTAATCAAACCCTTTGTCCTCCTCTGCTGAGTTCTAAATTTCTCCCAGTCCCCAGGTTCGCTGCTATTTCTGGCCAATTTGTATGCCATTTCCTTGGCTTTAATACTATCCCTGATTTCCCTAGATAGCCACGGTTGAGCCACCTTCCCTTTTTTATTTTTACGCCAGACAGGAATGTACAATTGTTGTAATTCATCCATGCGGTCTCTAAATGTCTGCCATTGCCCATCCACAGTCAACCCCTTAAGTATCATTAGCCAATCTATCTTAGCCAATTCATGCCTCATACCTTCAAAGTTCCCCTTCTTTAAGTTCTGGACCATGGTCTCTGAATTAACTGTTTCATTCTCCATCCTAATGCAGAATTCCACCATATTATGGTCACTCTTCCCCAAGGGGCCTCGCACAATGAGATTGCTAATTAATCCTCTCTCATTACACAACACCCAGTCTAAGATGGCCTCCCCCCTAGTTGGTTCCTCGACATATTGGTCTAGAAAACCATCCCTTATGCATTCCAGGAAATCCTCCTCCACCGTATTGCTTCCAGTTTGGCTAGCCCAATCTATGTGCATATTAAAGTCACCCATTATAACTGCTGCACCTTTATTGCATGCACTCCTAATTTCCTGTTTGATGCCCTCCCCAACATCACTACTACTGTTTGGAGGTCTGTACACAACTCCCACTAACGATTTTTGCCCTTTAGTGTTCTGCAGCTCTACCCATATAGATTCCACATCATCCAAGCTAATGTCTTTCCTAACTATTGCATTAATCTCCTCTTTAACCAGCAATGCTACCCCACCTCCTTTTCCTTTTATTCTATCCTTCCTGAATGTTGAATACCCCTGGATGTTGAGTTCCCAGCCCTGATCATCCTGGAGCCACGTCTCCGTAATCCCAATCACATCATATTTGTTAACATCTATTTGCACAGTTAATTCATCCACCTTATTGCGGATACTCCTTGCATTAAGACACAAAGCCTTCAGGCTTGCTTTTTTAACACCCTTTGTCCTTCTAGAATTTTGCTGTACAGTGGCCCTTTTTGTTCTTTGCCTTGGGTTTCTCTGCCCTCCACTTTTCCTCATCTCCTTTCTGTCTTTTGCTTTTGCCTCATTTTTGTCTCCCTCTGTCTCCCTGTATAGGTTCCCATCCCCCTGCAATATTAGTTTAACTCCTCCCCAACAGCACTAGCAAACACTCCCCCTAGGACATTGGTTCCGGACCTGCCCAGGTGCAGACCGTCCGGTTTGTACTGGTCCCACCTCCCCCAGAACCGGTTCCAATGCCCCAAGAATTTGAATCCCTCCCTGCTGCACCACTGCTCAAGCCATGTAAGGTAAGACCGCTTCTCCCTGTAAGTGCATGGGGTGTAAGGTCTCCTCATCCTCAGCAGTCTTCCTCCTCTTTGATTGGGTACATAATGCTCTTCAATATATCTTCTGCCATCTCTAGTCTGCAGCATGTGCGTAGTCATCAAGACAGGCTGAGAAATTACAGGCCCCATTACAATAACAATCAGTATTATACCTATTGTTCACAAACAATAAATTTACATACTAAACCACCTAAAATAAAATAAAATCGTCCACAGAATGATAAGATGTTTGTTCAGATTTTCAAATCACCTTAAAATAACTCCAGAATACATCAAAACTCCCCAGAAGTTGAAGCAGTCTTTTATATGAAACGACCTACGATTTACAAAATGGCATCCATACCGCTGGGTTAAGGTCAGGTGAGAGCAACTTTTTCTCAGCGTCTTTTTTGGCGAGCGATATCTTCGGGAATGTGTGGGTGAGGTGCCGAAAGTAATACTTGGTGATATTATAGGCGTTACTTTCGGCAAAAATAATGGGCGGGCGGCATTATTCATTCTCGGCCTTAAGTAAATGCCGAAAATAATGCTGGGCGATAAGTAAGTGATAAATGGGTGTTAATTTTGTTACTAAATAGGCGATAATTGGGCGGTATACCTCATCTCAGTGTTAAAATGGGCGTTAAATGGGCGGTAGCAATGCAAAACTAATGGAAAGTCTCGCCCTATATCGCTTTGCAGATTTTTTGTGTCCTCACAATTTGTTTTCCCACCCATCTTTGAATCATCAGCAAACTTGGCTGCAATACACTCGGTTCCTTCATCCAAGTCATTAATATAGATTGTAAATAGTTGAGGCCCAAGCACCGATCCCTGTGGCACCCCACCAGTTACTGGTTGCCAACCGGAAAATGACCCATTTATTCCAACTCTCTGTTTCCTGTTAGTTACTCAATCCTCTATCCTTGCTAATATATTACCCCCAACCCTGTGAACTTTTATCTTGTGCAGTAACCTTTTATGTGGCACCTTAGCGAATGCCTTCTGGAAATCCAAATACACCACATCCACTGGTTCCCCCTTATCCACCCTGCTCGTTACATAGAAACATAGAAGAAACATAGACATTTACAGCGCAGAAGGAGGCCATTTCAGCTGATCATGTTCGCGCCAGCCGACAAAGAGCCACACGGCCCTTGGTCATCAGCCTTAAAGGTTACATATAAACCTATGAACAATGACGGAAAGACAATGAGCACCCAGCCCAAACAATCCGCCTCACCACAACTGTGACACCCCTTACACTGAACCATTCTACACTCCACCCCAATCTGAGCCATGTGATCTCCTGGGAGAGGCAAAAACCAGATAAAAACCCAGGCCAATTTAGGGAGGAAAAATCTGGGAAAATTCCTCTCCAACCCATCCAGGCGATCGAAACTAGTCCAGGAGATCACCCTGGCCATATTCTATTCCCTGCAATACTTACCATTATATCTGCTCTGTCCAACAAAAGGTCATCCAGTCTAATCCCAATTACCAACTCTAGGTCCATAACCCTGCAGGTTACTGCACTTTAAGTGCCCATCCAACCATCTCTTAAAAGTGGTGAGGGTTTCTGCATCCACCACTCTTCCCGGCAACGAGTTGCAGATAACCACAACCCTCTGCATAAAGAAGCCTGATACGTCCTTACTACACAGTATAAATGCACAAGAGGCCCATGCTTGAGAGAAGGTCAGTCAGTGACCTGTCCTTTATTCCTTAGCACTCAAGTGATGAAGGTGGGTGGAGCTTCCCCTTTTATACCTGAAGGTCCAGGTTAGGAGTGTCTCCCACCTAGTGGTCAGTGTTCTCACGGTGTACAACTTAGGTCAGTTTATACATGGGTTACAATGCTGGTTGAATACATGACATCACCTCCCCCCCCAAAGTCTTATTGGGATCACAGGTTGAGTCTCTCTGGTGGTTTACGCTCCCTTGTAGAGCGCCTGAGTTGGGGCTCCGGTTGTTGGGCGCTGACCTGAGTGTCTGCTGTTTGCAGTGCCTCAGGCCTGTCCGGACTGCCCACAGTGACTGGGCTCTCCTCCCTTTGGTTCCGGTGTTCGGTCACCTGTGGTGGAGTGAACTCTATATCGTGTTCTTCCTCTGTTTCTTCTATTGGGTTGCTGAACCTCCTTTTTGTTTGATCCACATGTTTGCGGCAGATTTGTCCATTGGTAAGTTTAACTACCAGAATCCTATTTCCCTCTTTGGCAACCACAGTGCCTGCGAGCCATTTGGGCCCTGCAGCGTAGTTGAGGACAAAAACAGGATCATTTACATCAATACATCGCGCCCTCGCATTCCTGTCATGGTAGTGATATTGTGACTGGCGCCTGCTCTCGACAATTTCTTTCATGGTGGGGTGTATAAGGGATAATCGGGTTTTGAGCGTCCTTTTCATTAGTAGCTCTGTGGGTGGAACCCCTGTGAGCAAGTGTGGTCGGGATCTATAGGCCAACAGGAGGCATGATAAGCGGGTTTGTAGGGAACCCCCTTGGAATTTGAGCATCCCCTGTTTGATTATCTGCACTGCTCGTTCTGCCTGGCCGTTTGAGGCCGGCTTGAATGGTGCCGTTCTAACATGGTTAATTCCATTGCCTGCCATGAAGTCCTGGAATTCAGTGCTTGTGAAGCACAGGCCATTGTCGCTGACCAAGCTGTCCGGTAGACCGTGGGCAGCGAACATTGCCCGTAGACTTTCTATCGTGGCAGAGGATGTGCTTGAATTTAAAATGTCACACTCGATCCATTTGGAGTAGGCGTCTACTACAACCAAAAACATTTTCCCCATGAAAGGACCTGCGTAGTCCACATGGATGCATGACCAAGGCTTGGTGGGCCATGGCCAGGGGCTAAGGGGGGCTTCCCTGGGTGCATGGCCCAGCTGGGCACACGTGTTGCACCTGCGAACACAAAGTTCCAGATCTGCGTCTATCCCTGGCCACCAAACGTGTGACCTGGCAATTGCCTTTATCGTGACAATGCCCGGGTGCCCATTGTGGAGTTCTCTGATGAACACCTCTCTGCCCATCTGGGGCATGACTATGCGGTTTCCCCACAGTAGGCAATCGGCCTGAATCGAGAGTTCATCCTTGCGCCTGTGAAATCGTTTAAATTTCTCAGGGCATGCCCTGTACGTGGCTGCCCAGTCCCCATTCAGGACACATTTCTTGACGAGAGACAATAGCGGGTCTCTATTTGTCCAGACTTTAATCTGACGGGCTGTCACAGGTGAGCCTTCGCTTCCGAAAGCTTCAACAGCCATGACCATCTCAGCACCATGCTCGGTAACCCCCTCAGTGGTGGCTAGTGGGAGCCTGCTGAGTGCATCGGCGCAGTTTTCGGTGCCCGGTCTGTGCCGAATTGTGTAGTCATAGGCAGCTAACATGAGTGCCCACCTCTGTATGCGGGCCGATGCGTTTGCATTTATGGCCTTGTTGTCGGCCAAAAGGGACGTTAGGGGTTTGTGATCTGTCTCCAGCTCAAATTTCCTGCCAAACAGGTACTGGTGCATTTTCTTTACCGCATATACACATGCGAGTGCCTCCTTTTCTACCATCCCGCAACCCCTTTCTGCCTGGGACAGACTCCTGGAGGCATAAGCTACCGGCTGTAACTGACCCTTGGCATTGACATGCTGCAACACACACCCGACACCATAGGACGACGCATCGCACGTTAACACAAGTTTCTTACATGGGTCATATAGCGTTAACAGATTGTTGGAACATAACAAATTGCGTGCTCTATTGAAAGCCCTTTCCTGGCTGTCCCCCCAGACCCATTCGCGACCTTTGTGTAGGAGCACGTGTAGCGGCTCTAGCAGCGTGCTCAATTTGGGAAGGAAGTTACCAAAATAGTTCAGGAGCCCCAGGGTCTGGGTGCTCACTGGATTGCTTCCGTCTTGGATGCAGTAGGGCTGATCCCGTCTGCTGCTACCCTCATCCCCAGGAATTGTACCTCTGGAGCTAGGAAGACGCACTTCGTCTTTTTCAGTCGCAGACCTATCCGGTCCAGTCTGCGTAGCACCTCCTCCAGGTTGTGGAGGTGTTCTTCAGTATCGTAACCCATAATGAGGATGTCGTCCTGAAAAACCACCGTCCCTGGAATCGACTTGAGGAGGCTTTCCATATTTCGTTGGAAGATCGCGATGGCCGAGCGAATCCCGAACGGACATCTGTTGTACTCAAACAACCCCTTGTGTGTCGTGATGGTGGTCAGCTTCTTCGACTCACTCGCCAGCTCCTGGGTCATGTAAGCTGAGGTCAGGTCCAATTTTGAAAAAAGTTTGCCACCGGATAGCGTCGCAAAGAGGTCCACCGCTCTCGGTAGCGGGTATTGGTCTTGGAGTGACACCCGATTGATGGTGGCCTTGTAATCGCCACATATCCTGACCGACCCATCCGCCTTGAGCACCAGCACAATCGGGCTCACCCAGTCACTGAATTCGACTGGCGAGATGATGCCTTCCCTCAACAGGCGGTCCAATTGGCCTTCTATCTTTTCCCGCATCACGTACGGCACCGCTCTGGCCTTGTGGTGTACTGGTCTGGCGTCCGGGTTTATGTGAATCACTACCTTGGCCCCCATGAAAGTGCCAATGCCGGGTTGAAATAATGAGTCAAATTTGTCCAGGACCTGTGAGCATGATACTCGCTCCACAGAGGAAATTGCATTGACATCACCCCATTTCCAGTTCATGACAGCAAGCCAACTCCTCCCCAGTAGTGCGGGACCGTCCCCTGGGACAATCCAGAGTGGCAACCTGTTCTCCGAATCTTTGTGGGTCACTCCTGGCCTTGGATGCCCACAACTTTTCGAACTGTTTGATGCCCATCAGGGACTGGTTGGCACCCGTGTCTAACTCCATTGATACTGGGATGCCATTGAGGAGCACTTTCATCATTATCGGTGGCATCCTGGTGTATGAACTGTTTACGTGCTCCACATGAACTCGCTGAACTTTAGCTTCCAGCGATTTCCCCCAGTGTCCATTTCTGCAATTTCTGCAGGTATTTTGCTCATCTCCGCAAACTCCGGCTGAATGTATGCCTCCACGCCTCCAGCATGAGTTGCGGTTTGAAACAAAAGGTCCCTTGCCAGTCGTCGTCCCTGACTGCCCCTGTTATTGTCCTTGAGTGCACCATTAACAGGTGTTGATGGCCCCATTACTGGCCGCATTGTCCCTTGCAATGGCGTGAATCGCTGTTCAGCTTGCCATTGTCTCTGTCGAACTCCCCCTCTGGGTTCGACTACATGTTGGGGCATGCCTGACTGCCCTTGTCTGCCTGGAGAACTGTGTGCTGCTTTAACAATGTTGAATCTCTGTCCCAACCATTCCTTAACACAGTACCTCTCGTCTGTTCTGCTAGTGGCCATGCTCGCGTGGTTTAAATCCCAGTTTCTTGTCGCCATTGATACGTCCTTACTACACAGTATAAATGCACAAGAGGCCCATGCTTGAGAGAAGGTCAGTCTGTGACCTGTCCTTTATTCCTTAGCACTCAAGTGATGAAGGTGGGTGGAGCTTCCCCTTTGATACCTGAAGGTCCAGGTTAGGAGTGTCTCCCACCTAGTGGTCAGTGTTCTCACGGTGTACAACTTCGGTCAGTTTATACATGGGTTACAATGCTGGTTGAATACATGACAAAGCCCCCCCTCAAATCCCCTCTAAACCTTCCACCAACCACCTTAAAACTTTGCCTCCTCATAATAGACCCCTCCACCAATGGAAATAGACCCTTACTACCACTATATCCAGGCCCCTCAATATTTTGTACACCTCAATGAGGTCTCCTCTCAACCCAGCCGATCCAATCTGTCCTCATAACTAAGATTCTCCACTCTAGGCAGCATCCTAGTAAATCTCCTCTGCACCCTCTCTAGTGCAATCACGTCCTTCCTATAATACGGCGACCAGAACGGCATGCAATATTCTAGCTGTGGCCTAACCAAAGTAATATAAAATTTAATAACCTTCCTGCTCTTATATTCTATGCCACGGCCAATAAAGGAAAGTATGCCTTCTTAACCACCTTATCCACCTGGCCTGCTACTTTCAGGGATCTGTGGACAAGCACTCCCAAGTTCCTTTGTTCATCTACACTATTAAGTGATCTACCGTTAATGTGTATACCCTATCCTTATTAGCCCTCCCAAAGTGCATCACCTCATACTTCTCTGAATTAAATTCCATTTGTCACTGCTCTGCCCACCTGACCAGTAAATTGATACACTCCTGCAGCCCATGAAGGCCGATAAATCCCCAGGGCCTGATAGTCTGCATCCCAGAGTACTTAAGGAAGTGGCCCTAGAAATAGTGGATGCATTGGTGGTCATTTTCCAACATTCCATGGAGTCTGGATCAGTTCCTATGGATTGGAGAGTAGCTAATGTAACCCCATTTTTAAAAAAATGAGGGAAAGAGAAAACAGGGAATTATAGACCGGTTAGCCGAACATCAGTAGTGGAGAAAATGCTGGAATCAATTGTAAAAGATATAATAGCAGCGCATTTGGAAAGCAGTGACAGGATCGGTCCAAGCCAGCATGGATTTGTGAAAGGGAAATCATACTTGACAAATCTTCTAGAATTTTTTGAGGATGTAACTAGTAGAGTGGATAAGGGAGAACCAGTGGATGTTGTGTAGTTGGACATTCAAAAGGCTTTTGACAAGGTCCCACACAAGACTAGTGTGCAAAATTAAGGCACATGGTATTGGGGGTAATGTATTGACGTGGATAGAGTACTGGCTGGCAGATAGGAAGCAAAGAGTGGGAATGGCGGGCAGTGACTAGTGGGGTACCGCAAGGTTCAGTGCTGGGACCCCAGCTATTTACAACATATATTAATGATCTAGATGAAGGAGTTGAATGTAATATCTCCAAGTTTGCAGATGACACTAAGTTGGGTGGCAGTGTGAGCTGTGAGGAGGATGCTAAGAGGCTGAATAGTGACTTGGATAGGTTAGGTGAGTGGGCTAATGCATGGCAGATGCAATAAAATGTGGATAAATGTGAAGTTATCCACTTTGGTGGCAAAAACAGGAAGGCAGATTATTATCTGAATGGTGACAGATTATTAAAAGGGGAGGTGCAACAAGACCTGGGTGTCATGGTACATCAGTCATTGAAAGTAGGCATGCAGGTACAGCAGGCAGTAAAGAAAGCAAATGGCATGTTGGCCTTCATAGCGAGAGGATTTGAGTATAGGAGCAGGGAGATCTTATTGCAGTTGTACAGAACCTTGATGAGGCCACACCTTGAGTATTGTGTGCAATTTTGGTCTCCTAAACATTATTTCTATTGAGGGAGTGCAGCGAAGGTTCACCAGATTGATTCCCAGGATGGCAGGACTGACATATGAAGAAAGATTGGATTGACTAGGCTTATATTCACTGGAATTTAGAAGAATGAGAGGGGATCTCATCGAAACATATAGAATTCTGACGCGATTGGACAGGCTAGATGCAGGAAAGATGTTCCCAATGTTGGGGAAGTCCAAAACCAGGGGTCACAGTCTAAGGATAAGGGGTAAGCCATTTAGGACCGAGATGAGGAGAAACTTCTTCACCCAGAGAGTGGTGAACCTGTGGAATTCTCTACCACAGAAAGTAGTTGAGGCCAATTCACTAAGTATATTCAAAAGGGAGTTAGATGAAATTCTTACTACTTGGGGGATCAAGGGGTATGGCGAGAAAGCAGGAAAGGGGTACTGAAGTTGCATGTTCAGCCATGAACTCATTGAATGGCGGTGCAGGCTAGAAGGGCTGAATGGCCTACTCCTGCACCTATTTTCTATGTTTCTATGTTTCTATGTACTCAGCCTATCCCTTTCTCCCTTCTTAAACAAGGGTACTACTTTAACAGTCCTTCAATCTTTCGGCACCATGCCCAGATCCAAAGAGAACTGGAAAGTGATGATCAAGGCCTCTGCTATTTCCTCTTTTACTTCGCTCAACAGCCTGGGATGCATTTCATCTGGGCCTGGGGACTTATCTACTTTCAAAGCTACTAAACCCCTTAATACTTCCTTTCTCACTATATTTATTTCACCCTGAGTATCACACTCCTCCTCGATAGCAGTATCTGCATTGTCCCTTTCCTTTGTGAAAACAGATGCAAAGTATTCATTAAGAACCCTCACAACATCTTCCACCTCCACACAAAGATTACCCTCATAGTCTCTAAAAGGCCCTACCCTTTCTTTGGTTACCTTCTTACTCTTAATCTATTTATGGAACATAAGGGTTTTCCTTAATTTTACTGGCCAAGAATTTCTCATGCTCTCTCTTAGCATTCCTAATATCCTTTTTAATTTTGCCTCTGAACTTCCTATATTCCTCTAAAGATTCTATAGTATTTAGCCGTTGATATATGACATAAGTGTCCCTTTTTTTCTTAATCCTCCCCTGTAAGTCCCTAGACATCTAGGGGGCTCTAGAATTATTATTCCCACCCTTTTTCTTTAAGGGCATATGTTTGACCTGAGCCTTCCGGATCTCCTTCTTAAATGCCTCCCACTGTTCCGACACTGATTTACCCACAAGTAGCTGTTTCCAGTCCACCATGACCAAATAACTCCTTAACTTAGCAAAATTAGCTTTTTCCCAATTTGGAACTTTTATTCCAGGCCTATTCTTGTTCTTATCCATAACCAACTTGAATCTGACTGAATTATGGTCACTGGCACCCAAATGCTCCCCCATTAATACCCTTTCAAGCTGCCCAGCTTCATTCCCCAAAACTAAATCCAAGACCGTCCCCTCTCGTGTTGAGCTTGCTACATACTGACTAAAAAAGTTCTCTTGAATGCATTTCAATAATTCCGCACACTCTATACCCTTCACACTAAATTTGTCCCAATCAATATTCGGATAGTTAAAATCTCCTACTATTAATATCCTATGGTTTTTGGACTTCACAGTAATTTGCCTACATATTTGCGCCTCTATCTCCCTCCCACTGTTTGGAGGTCTATAATACATGCCCAGCAGTGTGATCACCCCTATTTTATTTTTCAATTTGACCCATATGGCTTCATTTGATGATCCCTCTAACATATCATCCCTCCTCACTGCTGTAATATTTCCTTTAATCAGTACCACAACACCCCCCCTCCCCCGCTACCCGCCCCCACACTTTTTAACCCCTCTCTCTCTTGTCTAAAAATCCTGTAGCCAGGAATGTTGATCTACCCAACCTGCCCCTCTTTCAGCAATGTTTCTGTAATGGCTACAATGTCATACTCCCAAGTGTCTACCTGTGCTCTTAGCTCATCCGCCTTAGTCGCTGTACTCCATGCATTAAAGTATATACCATTCAGTACAGGAAGACCTCCTTGCTAACTACGTACTAAACCCTGTTTCCTCTGTCTTACAGATTCGCTTTCTAAATTCTTGCTATCCAACTTCAGCTTTACTTCCTTCCCTTTTGAATTTGTTCTCAGGTTCCCATCCCCCTGCCAAGCTAATTTAAACTCTCCCCAACAGCACTAGCAAAACTCCCCGCAAGGATATTGGTCCCGGCGCTGTTGAGGTATAACCCGTCCGGTTTGTACAGGTCCCATCTCCCCCAGAAGCAGTCCCAATGTCTCAAGAATTTAAAGCCCTCCCTCCTGCATCAACTTTCCAGCCACGTGTTCATCCTCTCTATCCTTCTATTCATATACTCATTAGCACATGGTACCGGTAGTAACCCGGAGATTACGATCTTTGAAGTCCTACCCTTTACTTTTCTTCCTAGCTCCCTGAATTCTTCCTGTAGGACCTCATCCCTTATTTTACCTATGTCATTGGTTCCAATATGGACCACGGCCTCTAGCTGTTTACCCGCCCCCACCCCCCCAGGATGCCCTGCATCCGCTCTGTGACATCCTTGACCCTGGCACCAGGGAGGCACAAAACTATTTGGGAGTCATGTCTATGGCCGCAGAAACACCTGTCTGTTCCCCTAACTATAGAATTTCCTATCACTGGGGCTCTTTTGTTCTTCATCCCTCCCCCTTGTGCAGCTGAGCCACCCGTGGTGCCTTGGAAATGGCTCTGACTGCACTCCCCAGAGGCACCATAGTCCTTACCGATACTCAGAAGTGAATATTGGTTTGAAAGCGAGATGGACTCAAAGGGAGGACTCCTGCACTACCTGCCTAGTGTTCTTACTTCGTCTGGTGGTCACCCACTTCTCCTCTATCTGCACGCCTTTAAGCTGCGGGGTGACTGATAAGCTCATAATAAAGATTGAAACTGAATACTGTGTACAATGAGCAAGTATGACCTTAGCTCCTTTAATGAGACTCCAGAGTGCAGGTACCTCGTGTGTGGCCTGCTTATATACCATGCTCTCAAGGGATGCTGGGATCCCTTGGGACTCCAACAGGTAGGCCCTCTGGTGGTAGTGTAATAAAGGTTGCAGGGAGTTAAATACATAACACCACTCCCCTGTGAAGTCAATAGTACACTTATTTACAAGGTGAGACGATCTGCGGCTTTTCGACGATCGTCTCGGTACAAATGCAGGTGTGGGTGAGTTGGATAGTTTTTCACTGGGCTGCTGGGCAGCCGGCTTTGCCGGGCTGTTAGGGATAGTGAGTTTGGCTTCGTGGTCAACCATGATGTCAGTTGCCACTTGTGTGTGTGTTGGAGGATCAAAGTTGGTGGTGTCTTCTTTGGTTTGTTCGTAGCTGTTGGTGAACCGCAATTTGATTTGGTCCGAATGTTTTCTGTACATTAGTCCATTGGCCAATTTGACCTGAAACACCCTATTTGTAGGATTGCAAAAGTCGTGGAAACCCCTCAGTATTTGGACTCATTGAAAAGGAAATTCGATTTGGGACTATCAAACAGAAAGTTTGGGATCCTAAAATGCTTATGGAAGAAATCTACGAGTTTCAACCAAGTTTGGGATTTTTAAAAGGTGAATGTTGGGTCTGCAAGAAAAAGGATGGGGTCAATCTCTAAAAGGCCAGTTTGGACATTGGAGCTAATCAAATTGTCTGGGAACTGTTTACCCTCGAAACTTGCCCCTAGAAAATATTAGCATTTAAACAATCGACCATGGAAGAAACATTATCCACCCCACCCAGAGGACTCAAATGTCACATACATATTCCAACACCTTTTCACAGGCATAGAAATATCTGGTTCAGGACAGACTACTGGAAGCAAAAAAAAGCAGTGCTATCACAATGGACAAGAGCTCATTAACTCAGAAAAGTCTATCAATGCAAGATTAAAACTTAATCAAGTTTCAGTTAGCTGGGCTGCAACACTTAAACAAAGAACCAAGGTTGATTTGGGGCACAGATAAGGAAGTCTCTCAAAGTATAATTAAGGCTGGTTTTACAGCCAGGGGAGCACTTTGCTTCTACACCAGCTTCGTATGCTTCAGGCTTGGCAGACTTCAAGATCAGCACACCAGTTTTTTCGTTAACCTGGTTCTTCAGAACATCAACCAAGACAGCATCGCAAGTGACCAGGGCACTAAGCATGCCCTGGCAGCAAGAGGCTCATGGAACAACCACCAAGATATTACCAGCAACCAAATTGGTAATATTGAGCCACCGCAACCAACGGTTTCCAAACCGAAGTCAACTTGACGAAAACCCGAAGATTCGCAAGCTGTTTCCACTCTACAAGCTATCCCTGAGCTACCAACAGGTAAAACATTACCTAAAAGAACTTTAAAACCTACTGCTGAAGGAAAAAAGTGAGTACTTAACCCATAAATCCAATACGCACCCTACCGCATCAGCAGACACCACCCAACTGAGGAGCACATAGCAAGAAATCCTCTCCTACGTTCAGGGTACGGCTAGCAGAATCGACAAAATCAAATGCACCCCGAAACCGTGACCCATTACCCACTGTCAAGGAAGGATTAGTGAGCATAGTCCCTGAAGCCCCAGAGCCTAACCTAGTCAGATAGGGGGAATTGGGAGGTGGGAGGTGTTGTACTGTTGTATATTCTCTTGTGTTTGAGTAAAGGATTCCCCATTAGAGTGATAAGTTTTCTCTCCTTTAAGGTGATAAGTTTTCTCTCATCTAAAGTGATAAGATTTCTCAGTTTTAATAAAAGGTGTATTCATTCTTCTTGAATAAAAAGCATACATTTCTTTGTACAAAACAGTTATCTACTGTACTTTATCACACCCTGATTAATAAATCCAGGCTCGAGAACCAGGAAGTGGGAGCGACTCGCAACCGCTCTGAGTCAGGGAAGGCAAACTGACCCCGCACACCACCCCCTACATATTCCCCTCTTTGGCTGTGACCGTGCCAGTGAGCCATTTGGGACCATTTCCATAATTGAGTACAAATACAGGATCATTGATCTCAATATCACGTGACAAATTTGCGCAGTCATGGTACACACTTCGTTGATGCTGCCTGCCCTCCACGTGATCATGGAGGTCAGGGTGGACAAGAGAGAGCCTTGTTTTGAGCGCCCTTTTCATGAGCAGCTCGGCTGGGGGAACTCCGGTGAGTGAGTGAGATTTGATGCGGTAGCTGAGCAACACTTGGGACAGCCGGGTCTGCAGGGAGCCTTCCGATACGCATTTCAAGCTTTGCTTGATGGTCTGAACTGTCCGTTCTGCCTGGCCGTTGGATGCGGGTTTGAATGGAGCAGATGTGATGTGCTTGATCCCATTGCGGGTCATGAATTCCTTGAATTCAGCACTGAAGAAACACAGCCCATTGTCGCTGACCAGTACATCAGGCAGGCCGTGGCAAACATGGCTTGTAGGCTTTCAATAGTGGCCATGGACGTGCTTACAGACATTATCGCACATTCAATCGATTTTGAGTAACTGTCTACGACAATCAAAAACATTTTGCCTAGAAATGGGCCCACATTGTCCACGTGGATCCTCGACCACAGTTTGGAGGGCCACGACCATAAACTTAGCGGTGCCTCTCTGGGTGCATTGCTCAGCTGAGAGCAAGTGTTGCACTGGCACACGCACGACTCTAAATCTGAGTCGATGCCGGGCCACCATACATGGGATCTGGCTAAGGCTTTCATCATTACAATGCCTGGGTGGGTGCTGTGTAGTTCACAAATGAACGTATCTCTGCCTTTCTTGGGCAAGACCACATGATTGCCCCACAACAGGCAGTCCACCTGCAGGGACATTTCGGCTTTGCGCCTGTGGAACGGCTTAATCGCCTCCTGCATCTCCACTGGGACGCTGGACCAGCTCCCATGGAGGACACAGTTTTTTACCAAGGGCAGCAAAGGATTTTGGCTGGTCCGGGTCCTGATCTGGCAGGCCTTAACGGGGGACTTCTCGTTCTCGAATGCATGCATTACCATGAGCAAGTCCGCTGGCTGTGCCATTTCCACCCTGTGGGCAATGGCAGCTGACTGAGAGCATCTGCGCAGTTCTCTGTGCCCGGTCTGTGGCGGATTACATAGTTGTATGCCGACAGCGTGAGCGCCCATCTTTGGATGCGGGCAGAGGCATTGGTGTTAATTCCTTTGCTCTCAGAGAACAGCAATATGAGCGGCTCGTGGTCCGTTTCAAGCTCAAACTTGAGGCCAAATAAGTACTGGTGCGTTTTTTTTACCCCGTAAACGCATGCCAGAGCCTCTTTTTCAATCATGCTGTAGGCCCTTTCAGCCTTGGAGAAACTCCTGGATGCTTAAGCGACCGGTTGCAAAATCCCTGATTCGTTAGCCTGTTGTAACACACACCTGACCCCGTATGACGACGCATCACAAGCTAGCACTAATCTTTTACAAGGGTTGTACAGGATCAGCAGTTTGTTTGAACACAACAGATTTCTGGCTTTCTTAAAGGCAGCCTCTTGGAAATTCCCCCATACCCAGTCATCTCCCTTGTGCAGTAGCGCATGTAGGGGTTCTAGCAGGGTGCTAAACCCAGGTAGGAAATTACCGAAATAGTTAAGGAGTCCCAGGAACGACACCAACTCCATCACGTTCTGTGGTCTCGGGCGCGTTCTTGATTGCCTTGGTGTCGGTGGGTCTGATGCCGTCTGCTGTGATTCTTCTTCCCAAGAACTCGACATCCTGTGCAAAGAAAACACACTTCGAGCATTTCAACCTGAGCCCCACGTGATCCAACCAACTAAGAACCTCTTCTCGGTTATGCAAGTGTTCAATGGTGTCCTGACCTGTAACCAGTATGTCATCCTGGAAAACCACGGTGCAAGGAACTGACTTCAGCAGGCTCTCCATGTTCTGTTGGAAGATTGCCATGGCCCACTGAATCCCGAACAGGCATCTGTTATAGATGAACAGACCTTTGTGCGTGTTGATGCAGGTGAGGCCTTTCGAAGACTCCTCCAGCTCCTGCGTTATGTAGGCCGAGGTTGCGTCCAGCTTGGTGAATGTTTTCCCTCCAGCTAGGGTCGCAAATAGGTCGTCTGCCTTGGGTAACGGGTACTGGTCCTGCAGCGAAAAATGGGTTTATCGTTACTTTATAGTCCCCACAAATTCTGACCATGCCGTCCTCTTTAAGTACTGGGACAATTGGACTAGCCCATTCGTTGAATTCCATCGGCGCGATGATGCCTTCTCGCTGCAGCCTGTCCAGCTCAATTTCCACTTTCTCACGCATCATATATGGTACCACCCTTGCCTTGTGGTGGATGGGTTGCATACCAGGAACCAAATGGATCTGCACTTTCACCCCCGAGAAGCTTCCAATGCCTGGCTCGAACAACGATGAAAACTTGCTCAGAACCTGGGCACATGAGGCACCGTCGATGGACGAGAGCGCTTGGATGTCGTCCCAGTTCCAGCAGATTTGTCCCAGCCAGCTTCTGCCAAACAATGTGGGGTCATCCCCGGCACAATCCACAGTGGGAGTTCGTGTACTGCTCCATCATAGGAGACTTTGACTTCTGCGCTGCCAATTACAGGGATTAGTTCCTTGGTGTAAGTCCTTAATTTGGTGTGAATGGGGCTGAGCTTGGGCCTGTGTGCCTTGTTGCCCCACAGCCTGTCAAAGGCCTTTTTACTCATTATGGACTGACTCGCACCCATGTCCAGTTCCATCGATACTGGAATTCCGTTCAGTTCAACTTTCAACGTTATTGGTGGACATTTCGTGGTGAATGTATGTACCCCGTACACTTCTGCCTCCTTGGTTTGAGTCTCCGATTCAATTTGATCCACAGTGTATCGATCGTCCTCTGCAACGTGGTGGTTTGCAGAGTTTGCAGGGTTTGCAGCTTGCCTGCACATTCGCTGGAGGTGTCCCGTTGCACGCATAGTGCTTGAAGCGGCATTGATGGGGCCATTGATCACCTCCACAGCGCCAACAAGATGTTAACTGTCTCGCATTAATGATTGATGGCGGACTCTGGGTCATCTGAGGTCAGGCAGCAGCAGCCAGCGTGTATGTTCTGCCATGTATATTCCTGCTCGAAAACGACGTTACTTTGTTCACAGTACTGGCCGAAACTTCTTTGCTCTGCGAAATCTGTTTGGTGTTGTCGCTGGTGGACATAAATGCCTGGGCTATCGTTATGGCTTTACTTAGACTCGGAGTTTCAACAGTTAACAGTTTGCGAAGGATTGCCTCATGGCCAATGCCCAGTACAAAAAAGTCTCTAAGCATTTGTTCTAAGAATTCCTCAAAATCACAATGTCCTGCGAGGCTCCTTAGTTCAGCGACATAGCTCGCCACTTCCTGGCCCTTCGACCATTGACACGTTAGAACCGATATCTTGCCATCAAAACGCTTTCCTTAGGATTTAGGTGCTCCCAGACCAGCACACACAATTCTTCATAGGATTTAGCTGTTGGTTTTGCCGGTGCTCGGAAATTCTTCATGAGGCCATGGGTTGTTGCCCCACAGACAGTTAGAGGATCGCCCTTCGTTTGGCAGCGTTCTCGTCCCCTTCCAGCTCGTTGGCCACGAAGTATTGGTCGAGTCTCTCCATGAAGGCCTCACGATCATCCCCTTCTGAGAACTTCTCCAGGATACCAACTGTTCTTTGCATTTTCGCTCGGTTGTTCATTACCTTGTCGCCAATTGATAAGCTTATAATGAAGGTGAAACTGAGTACTGTGTACAATGAGAAAGTGTGACCTTAGCTCCTTTAATGAGGCTCCAGAGTGCAGGTACCTCGTGGGTGGCCTGTTTATATACCGTGCTCCCAAGGGATGCTGGGATCCCTTGGGACTCCAACAGGTAGGCTCTCTGGTGATAGTGTAATAAAGGTTGCAGGGGGTTAAATACATAACAGTGACCACCTCCTGAAACATGCTATCCATGTAGTTCTCAGCCTCGTGGATGCACCTTATTGACACCACCTGCTGCTCCAGCTCCGAAACGTGGAGCTCGAGCAGGTGAAGCTGGAGACACCTCCTGCACACATTTTTGTCTAGATTGCGCAAAGCGTCCAGGACTTCCCACATGCTGCAGGATGTGCACTCCATGGGACTGAGCTGCGCTGCCATCCCTCTAGTTAGCCTTATCTAGTTTAAAATCTACTTAAAAAGTAATAGAGAAAAGAGAGCTACTCACCAACTCACCTCACCGACCTCAGTGGCCTCCCGAACTCACTGACCTTTGTGGCCTCCCGACCTCTCGGCCTCCGAACTCCCAACCTAAAAGAAATAGACAAAAGAGAGCTACTTACCAACTCACCTCACCGACCTCCGAGGCCTCCAAACTTCCGGTCTCCGAACTCCCGACTCGCCGACCTCACAGGGCTTGCCTATTCGCCGACCTCCCGATTCGCCGACCTCAGGGCTTTACCAACTCGCCGACCTCAGAGCCTTACCGACTCGCCAACCTCCCGACTCGCCGACCTCCCGACTCGCCGACCTTAGGGCCTTACCGACTCGCTGACCTCCCAACTCGCCGACCTCCCGACTCGCCGACCTGAGGGCCTTACTGACTCGCTGACCTCCCAACTCGCCGACCTCCCGACTCGCCGACCTCCCGACTCGCCGACCTGAGGGCCTTACTGACTCGCTGACCTCCCAACTCGCCGACCTCCCGACTCGCCGACCTCCCGACTCGCCGACCTGAGGGCCTTACCGACTCGCTGACCTCCCAACTCGCCGACCTCCCGACTCGCCGACCTCCCGACTCGCCGACCTGAGGGCCTTACTGACTCGCTGACCTCCCAACTCGCCGACCTCCCGACTCGCCGACCTCCCGACTCGCCGACCTGAGGGCCTTACTGACTCGCTGACCTCCCAACTCGCCGACCTCCCGACTCGCCGACCTCCCAACTCGCCGACCTCAGGGCCTTACCGACTCGCCGACCTCAGGGCCTTACCGACTCGCCGACCTCCCGACTTGCCGACCTCAGGGCCTTACCGACTCGCCGACCTCAGGGCCTTACCGACTCGCCGACCTCCCGACTTGCCGACCTCCCAACTTGCCGACCTCAGGGCCTTACCGACTCGCCGACCTCAGGGCCTTACCGACTCGCCAACCTCCCGACTTGCCGACCTCCCGACTTGCCGACCTCAGGGCCTTACCGACTCGTCGACCTCAGGGCCTTACCGACTCGCCGACCTCAGGGCCTTACCGACTCGCCGACCTCCCGACTTGCCGACCTCAGGGCCTTACCGACTCGCTGACCTCAGGGCCTTACCGACTCGCCGACCTCCCGACTTGCCGACCTCCCAACTTGCCAACCTCAGGGCCTTACCGACTCGCCGACCTCAGGGCCTTACCGACTCGCCGACCTCCCGACTTGCCGACCTCCCGACTTGCCGACCTCAGGGCCTTACCGACTCGTCGACCTCAGGGCCTTACCGACTCGCCGACCTCCCGACTTGCCGACCTCCCGACTTGCCGACCTCAGGGCCTTACCGACTCGCCAAGCTCAGGGCCTTACCAACTCACCGACCTCCCGACTCGCCGACCTCCCGACTCATCAGAATTGAAATCCTCACCGACCTTCAGGCCTCATGCTCCTCAGACCTCCCGACCTCTTGACCTCTCAGAATGCACGACCTCTCGGAGCTCCCGGTAACTACTTCACTGTTCAAAGAACTCCAGCAAATTTGTCAAACATGATTTCCCTTTCATAAAACCATGCTGACTCTGTTTGATTGAATTATGCTTTTCCAAATGTCCTGCTACTGTTTCCTTAATAATGGACTCCAACATTTTCCCAATGACAGATGTTAGGCTAACTGGTCTATAGTTTCCTGCTTTCTGTCTACATCCTTTTGTCTCATTTCACCTGGATTTGTGGAATTAAAGTATTTCCTGCAATGCAAATATGTAACATTGGTAATAGAGAGGTAAGTATGTGTATAAAGAAGGCAAAGATGATAAATAATGTAAATGTTAAAATATGCATAATCACATAGAGCAAACCCAGCTGTAATTTAGATTAACTTGAAAATAATTTTGCCCTGTTAATTGAGAAATGAATATATTAGTAGTATCAGTAAAGGAAGATAAATACTATTTGTAAGTAAAATAGGAAGAAGCTTAGAACAATTATAAAACTTTATGTTACATGCACAATGGGCTCAATTTTGGCCACAATTATGCGCTTTTCTTTTGTCGTATGGAGCTTTGTTTTGGAGCAGACAATAATCTGAAAGTTTGGCTAAAGTTTCTGCGTTGTTCTAAAGTAGGTACGTCCGATTTTTTTAGCTCCTGATATTTTGACGACACTGGGGGTGGAATCTGCCATGTGCACCACTTCTGGTCATTTAAACGAGTTTAGCCAAGTACGATTTTTTTCTAAAACGGCGCACTGCACACTTGTGAAAAACCTTCCCTACACTTAAGGAAATCGGCGCAGAGAAGAGAAAATTGGTGGAGAGAAGACGCCATTGTTCAGCGGAACTGAAGACAGGGCAGTTAGGTCGGGGGTGGGTCATTCCGGCCCGGGATAGAACATAAGAACTTAAGAACATAAGAACATAAGAAATAGGAGCAGGAGTAGGCCATACTGCCCTCGAGCCTGCTCCGCCTTTTAATAAGATCATGGCTGATCTGATCATGGACTCAGCTCCACCTTTCCGAACACTCCACATAACCCCTTAACCCCTTATCGTTTAAGAAACTTGTCTATTTCTGTCTTAAATTTATTCAATGTCCCAGCTTCCACAGCTCTCTGAGGCAGCGAATTCCATAGATTTACAACTCTCTGAGGGAAGAAATTTCTCCTCATCACAGTTTTAAATGGGCGGCACCTTATTCTAAGATTATGCCCTCTAGTTCTAGTCTCCCCCATCAGTGGAAACATCCTCTCTGCATCCACCTTGTCAAGCCCTCTCATAATCTTATATGTTCCGATAAGATCACCTCTCACTCCTCTGAATTCCAATGAGTAGAGGCCCAACCTACTCAACTTTCCTCATAATTCAACCCCCTCATCTCCGGAATCAACCTAGTGAACCTTCTCTGAACTGCCTCCAAAGCAAGTATATCCTTTCGTAAATATGGAAACCAAAATTGCACGCAGTATTCCAGGTGATGCCTCACCAATACCCTGTATAACTGCAGCAAGACTTCCCTGCTTTTATACTCCATCCCCTTTGCAATAAAGGCCAAGATTCTATTCGCCTTCCTGATCACTTGCTGTACCTGCATACTAACCTTTTGTGTTTCATGCACAAGTACCCCCAGGTCCTGCTGTACTGCAGCACTTTGCAATCTTTCTCCATTTAAATAATAACTTGCTCTTTAATTTTTTTTCTGCCAAAGTACATAACCTCACACTTTCCAACATTATACTTCATCTGCCAAATTTTTGCCCACTCACTTAGCCTGCCTATGTCTTTTTGCAGATTTTTTGTGTCCTCCTCACACATTGCTTTTCTTCCCATCTTTGTATCATCAGCAAACTTGGCCACGTTACACTCAGTCCCTTCTTCCAAGTAGTTAATATAGGTTGTAAAGAGTTGGGGTCCCAGCACTGATCCCTGTGGCACCCCACTAGTTATCGGTTGCCAACCAGAGAATGAACCATTTATCCTGACTCTGTTTTCTGTTAGTTAGCCAATCCTCTATCCATGCTAATATATTACCCCCAATCCCGTGAACTTTTATCTTGTGCAGTAACCTTTTATGTGGCACCTTGTCAAATGCCCTCTGGAAGTTGAAATACACCATATCCACTGGTTCCCCTTTATCCACCCTGCTCGTTACATCCTCAAAGAGTTCCAGCAAATTTGTCAAACATGAATTGCCCTTCATAAATCCATGTTGACTCTGCCTGACCAAATTTTGTTTTTCCAAATGTCCTGCTACTGCTTCTTTAATAATGGATTCCAACATTTTCCCAACCACAGATGTTAGGCTAAGCTGGTGTATAGTTTCCTGCTTTTTGTCTGCCTCCTTTTTTAAATAGGGGTGTTACATTTGCAGTTTTCCAATCTGCTGGGACCTCCCCAGAATCCATGGAATTTTGGAAAATTACAACCAATGCATCCACAATCCCTGCCGCTACTTCTTTTAAGACCCTGGTATGCAAGTCATCAGGTACAGGGGATTTATCTGTCTTTAGTCCCATTATCTTATTGAGTGCCACCACCTTAGTGATTGTGATTGTGTTAAGTTCCTCCCTCCTCTAGCCCCTTAACTATCCACTGTCGGAATATTGTTAGTGTCCTCTACCGTAAAGACTGATACAAAATATTTGTTCAGAGTTTCTGCCATCTCCATGTTCCCCATCACTAATTCCTGGGTCTCGTCCTCTATGGGACAAACATTTACTTTAGTCACTCTTTTCCTTTTTATATACCTATAGAAACTCTTGCTATCTGTTTTTATATTTTGTGTTAGATTACTTTCATAGTCTATCTTCTTTTTCTTAATCCTTTTTTTAGTCAATCTTTGCGGGCTTTTAAAAGCTTCCCAATCTTCTGTCCTCCCACTAGTTTTGGCCACTTTGTATGCCCTTGTTTTTAATTGGATACCGTCCTTTATTTCTTTAGTTAGCCACGGATGGCTTTCTTTTCTCTTGCACCCTTTCCTCCTTACTGGAATATATTTTTCTTGAGTGTTGTGAAATAGCTCCTTAAATGTACATCACTGTTCATCAACTGTCCTACACTTTAATCTATTTTCCCAGTCCACTTTAGCCAACTCTGCCCTCATACCTTCATAGTCTCCTTTATTTAAGCTGAGTGCGCTGGTTTGAGATCCAACTTTCTCACCCTCCATCTGAATTTGAAATTCAATCATGCCATGATCACTTATCCCGCTGCCTTCCCGGCTGAAAGGACCCCTCACCGGCCCACTGCCTTCCCGGCTGAAAGGACTCCTCACCGGCCCACTGCCTTCCCGCTGCGGGGTCCTTTCGGACTGGGGTGGTAGCGGCTTCAGTTTCCAGCCCAGCTCAGCCCTTTTTCAGTTTCCAATCTCAGCCCTTCTGAGCGTCCCTCGTTACCCTAGCAACATCAGTTTTTGGCACAGGCCTTAAGCTCCACCCACGAAGCTTAAGGCCAATCTGATTCAATGTTAATTCCGGCGAAACTGGGATTTTCTTTGCCGCATTTGAGCCACTAAAAAATCGAAGGTACCTCTTCAACTGCGCCAAAAATAATCCATGTGGAAAATTGAATCCTATGGGCCGAATGGCATCTTTCTGTGCTGTATTATTTTATGATTGTATGAAAGCAATCTTCTAAAATGCGTAACAACACATTTCCTTTTATTATTGCTTGACGAGTGAAAGAACTATGCCTTGAAATCCTTCAGACAGCTCGAGAGAGAAGGTTATTCACTGGTTCTCTAGCTTCTTTGGATAAGGCTGTTATGTCACAGAGACTGGCAGGTAATGGTGTCTTGGATCTCATTCATGCCTGCCCGAATGACACTTTTTGTCAAAGGCACTACAGCCTGTTTCAAAATAAAGAGTAAGAAGTTTAATGCACTACTAATACCCCAAAACTTGCCACTGAAGTTCAGTCAGATTCTAACACATGACTAGTAAAGAAAACAATTCATCTGCAGATCCCACAAGTAAGAAAGCTGTTTATCAATCGGGTCAGGTAACCATCTCCAGTACATTTCACGTGGCAATGAATGTCAACACTGCCCTCATCATTAATGCCATAGGGACCGTCCCATTGCCTGCAGAGTTGGCTAACGTGGACTAGGGAAATAGATTAAAGTGTAGGACGGTTGATGAACAGTGGTGTACATTTAAGGAGATATTTCATAACTCTCAAGAAAAATATATTCCAGTGAGGAGGAAAGGGTGTCAAAGAAAAGATAGCCATCCATGGCTAACTAAAGAAATAAAGGACAGTATCCAATTAAAAACAAGGCCAAAACTAATGGGAGGACAGAAGATTGGGAAGCTTTTAAAAGCCCGCAAAGAATGACTAAAAAAATGATTAAGGAAGGGAAGATAGACTATGGGCCCAAATTTCCCCAACTGCTTAGAACGGCATACTTACCCGTGATACGCCGACTTTGTGGGGGAAAAAACGGACCGAAAAATGATCGTCCTAATTTGGCTGCTCCTGGATCGTTGTAGTCCCGTGGCGTGGCGCTGCAAAACCTGCGGGGGGCGGAGCTTGGGCCGCGCGTGCTCAGCGCAGCCGGCCGGGGCTTGGACCCAGCGGGTCTTCGAGTGCCGGCAGGGGGCGCATTACCGTTTGAGCGTGCGTGCATGCGCAATGCGCGTTAAAGTGTGCGCGCATGCGCAATGGGGTAGCAACCTTGGCAAACAGCCAGTTAAAGGGAGAGAGTCCTCAGTGCCTCAGCAGCATTAGCAATGGGCCATATTTCAAGGTAAGGTGTGATTTGTGATTTTTGGGTGGCTGAGGGAGTGGAAAAGAGTGCATAGGTGCATGCAAGGTCAGAACTGTGTGCTTTCAAGATTACTTGAGTGTAAATCCAATATACCAATGACACAAGAGCGTGCAATAAGAATGAAGAATTTCTTGCATGCGGAGGTGGAGAAACTAGTTATTGTCATTGAGGACAGATGGCAGGAACTGGATATCAGTCAGAGTGGTCCCACAAAAGTGCCACCCAAAGAAATGAGGAGACGCTGGAACCTAGTTGCAGAAGAATACTCCGCAAGGGTAAATACTGCAAGATCTGGAAGCCAGTGTAAAAAGAAATGGCAGGACATTGGTTAAGTAGTGAGTGTAAGTAACATCTTCATTTTTAAATGTAATTGCAATTGTAACTGTGAACATCTGTACATGTCCCACCCATCAGAAGCGCACCATGTGTCAAAAGTTATATTTTCAATTTTGCAGAAGAAATTGGCCCACAACAAAAGGGAGAGAACTAGAACAGGAGGAGGGCCGCCAAACCTGCACCAACTATCACCCCTGGAACAGAGGGTTGCTGCCTTGCTGAGATGCACCTGCAGAAAAAGAATCAGCTCTGCACAAGCTGGATCCACACGCGAGGGTGAGGGCGAGTCATTAAAATGCATCATCGCCCTTCAAATCAACCTGCTGCCTGGCCTACCACGCATGAGACTACTCATGCCACCCATCCTGCCCCCTCCTGTGCTGCTAACCATTTGATTGTTCTGTTGTATTTTGCAGAACAAGAAGACAATTCTGAACATCCTGAAGATCCACAAGAAGATCCAGATGCGTGCGTTCCAGACCAAGGCGGGTGGGGGGAGGAGGGGTCCATGGGTCTGTGTTCACGGGAGAATGCTGATCGTGATTTGGATCAGTCCAAAGTACAGGGCATCACTTTACCAGACACCTCCATGAGCTCTGCTACGACATTCCATGGTTTCACACCTTCTGAGGTTGCGGGTCCGAGTGGCGGTGGTAGAATGCAGGTTGGAACAACCAGGGCCCCACTGTCCCAGCCTGCATCTCGCACTGGAGGGGTGCCACTAGGCACACCCATGGTGAGGGGAAGGAGAAGGTGACCAGGCTCTCCTGAGATGCAGCTTTCATCAGATGTTCATCAGGTTATGTCATTGGGTGAGGAGACCAATGCCCTTACCCAATCACTCGTGGCCACCGTCAGTGGGGTGCGCGATGAAGTAGCAGCACTGTTGGGAGAAATATCAGCGCTGAGACGGGAACTGAGGGCGGGCATGTCAGAGGGAGTGCAAATGATGGCAGAGACCATAAGGGAGCTAGCTACTGCAATAAGAGCACATAGCCTGGATCATCAAATGCCACTCCCAGTGCAATCCTCGCACCAGCCGCTGTTGAGACCCAAGCCGGGCCCCCAACCCCCCTCACCACCATCACCATCCCTATAAGGAAGTGCACATTACCCGAGATGTGGGTGAGAGATGGGTGCAGCCTTTCTTTGCTATTGTTGTTGTTGTTGTTGTTGAAATGCATTGTAAACTTTCCAATAAAATATATTTTGCATTAAAACTGAATCATGTTCCATTATCACCACACAATAGTTAGGAACAACTGTAAAAAATAAACATCCCTCACCCCTACAGTCATGTGTGCCTGCCGCCCCTAGCCCTGGCCGAAGGGCTAGCCAGTATGTTCTGCAGTCGGCAAGGTAGGACTGCTCTAGTTTCAGTAGCTGATATATCTTTCATTTATTTTTGATGATGTTGTGAAGATGTTGTGCTGAAGATATTGTGATGTGCTGATGTTGTGAAGGTGTTTAGTGCTTTAGAATCCTCTAACTCACCTTCCTGCCCACCCCCGCCCCCTGCCCCCCGCTATCTCTGACTACCTGCGCTGATTTCTTAAATGTAGGTAAGGTTTTTCTGTGCCTACAGAAGTGGCCACATACACTGGCCTAAGTTAGTTTGGAGTAACCTTCAGCTGACTAAATTTGCTTCTATGGCCAAAACAGGCATAAATGGCTGGTAATGCCCCCTTCTGGAGAAAAAAAATTAAACTTTAAAAAAAAACCTAACTAACTGACTTACACTGGAGCGAGTTAAATGGGGAAATTTCCAATTTTTAAGTTACTCCAAAAAAAGCTACTTGCTCCAAAAAAAGCGGGGCAACTCCTGGGGAGATTTGAGCCCTATGAAAGTAAACTAGCAAGAGTTTCTATAGGTATATAAAAAGGAAAAGAATGGCTAAAGTAAATGTTGGTCCCTTAGAGGATGAGACTGGGGAATTAGTAATGGGGAACATGGAGATGGCAGAAACTCTGAACAAATATTTTGTATCAGTCTTTTCGGTAAAAATATCCCAACAGTGGATGGTCAAGGTGCTATAGGGGGCGAGGAACTGAACACAATCACAATCACTAAGGAGGTGGTACTCAGTAAGATAACGGGACTAAAGGCGGATAAATCCCCTGGATCTGATGACTTGCATCCCAGGGTCATAAAAGAAGTAGCGGCAGGGATAGTGGATGCATTGGTTGTAATTTACCAACATTTCCTGGATTCTGGGGAGGTCCCAGCAGATTGGAAAACTGTAAATGTAACGCTCTTTTGCAAAAAGAAGGCAGAAAAAAGCAAAAAACTATAGACCAGTTAGCCTAACATCTGTGGTTGGGAAAATGTTGGAAGCCATTATTAAAGAAGCAGTAGCAGGACATTTGGAAAAACAAAAGTCAGTCAGGCAGAGTCAGCATGGATTTATGAAGGGGAAGTCATTTTTGACAAATTTGCTGGAATTCTTTGAGGAAGTAACGAACAGGGTGGATAAAGGGGAACCAGTGGATGTGGTGTATTTGGACTTCCAGAATGCATTTGACAAAGTGCTACATAAAAGGTTGCTGCACAAGATAAATGTTCACAGGGTTGGGGATAATATATTAGCATGGATAGAGGATTGGCTAACAAACAGAAAACAGAGTCAGGATAAATGGTTCATTCTCAGGTTGGCAACCAGTAACTAGTGGGGTGCCGCAGGGATCAGTGCTGGGACCCCAACTATTTACAATCTATATTAATGACTTTGAAGAAGGAACTGAGTGTAACCTAGCCAAGTTTGCTGACAATACAAAGATGGGAGGAAAAGCAATGCTTGAGGAGGACACAAAAAACCCGCAAAAGGACATAAACAGGCTAAGGGAGTGGACACAAATTGGCAAATGGAGTATAATGTTGGAAAGTGTAAGGTTATGCACTTTGGCAGAAAAAAATCAAAGAGCAAGTTATTATTTAAATGGAGAAGAATTGCAAAGTACAGCAGTACAGCGGGACCTGCGGGTGCTTGTGCATGAAACACAAAAGGTTAGTATGCAGGTACAGCATGTGATCAGGAAGGCCATTGGAATCTTGGCCTTTATTGCAAAGAGGATGGAGTATAAAAGCAGGGAAGTCTTGATACAGTTATACAGGGTAATGGTGAGGCCACATCTGGAAAACTGTGTACAGTTTTGGTTTCCATATTTAAGAAAGAATATACTTACTTTGGAGGAAGTTCAGAGAAGGTTCACTAGGTTAATTCCAGAGATGGGTGGTTTGACTTATGAGGAAAGATTGAGTAGGTTGGGCCTCTACTCATTGGAATTCAGAAGAATGAGAGGTGATCTTATTGAAACATATAAGATTATGAGGGGGCTTGACAAGGTGGATGCAGAGAGGATGATTCCACTGATAGGGGAGACTAGAACCTGGAGGCATAATCTTAGAATAAGGGGCAACCAATTTAAACCTGAGATTAGGAGGAATTTCTTCTCTCAGTGATTTGTAAATCTGTGGAATTTGCTGCCTCAGAGAGCTGAGGATGCCGGGACTTTGAATAAATTTAAGACAGAGATATATAGTTTCTTAAATGATAAGGGGATAAGGGGTTATGGGGAGCGAGCGGGGAAGTGGAGCTGAGTCTATGATCAGATCGGCTATGATCGTACTAAGTGGCAGAGCAGGTTCGAGGGGCCGGATGGCCTACTCCTGCTCCTATTTCTTATGTTCTTATGTTCTTATGTTCTCAAGCACTTTATCATGTGCCACTCCATAGTCTTCTATTTCCACACAGCCTGCTAATTAGAGTTCAGCAAGAAGCAGCAGTAAGCTAACCATTGAAATAGAGACCGGTGAATGACAGTCTCAATGCCCAAAGCTTTCAATCAATCCATATGTATGATTATAGCACTGAACGGCTCAAAAATTACTTTAAAGGGAGCATCATCTTTATCAGAGTAGCCCTTCAAAGAACTTAATATGTATATTTTCTTCAATGGATATGTTTGTCTTTGATAAAGGGATAAGGATAGCTGACCAGAAAATTCACTAAACATTTACTACGTTTTGCCACTGTGAAGTCCGTCGCTATGTCCATTCTGATCTATTGCTTTAATAACATCATCTTGCTGGAACAGAGACTGAACTGTAAATACCAAATTGAATTAGTTATATTGTGAAGTGGACACAGTATAGAAATGGTTATAAAACTGCCCGAAGCACATCATTCTCAAATTAGTGTTTACTGATGTACTCTAAAGAGACAAAAGAAGAATATTGAAAGGGACAGTATGATGGTATGGTAGTTCTGATCCTCTGCTGAACTGACACAATGTGCAGGCTCAATTGTAGCTGTAGTGTAGATTGCAGGTCTGACCCAATTTATCAATAGGCATCTCCCTTCATATTTTGGATAGATTGCAGATGTAGGGACAGCTTCCCTGGAGAGCTTGGTTGTAGCACACTTGGTTGGGGAGTGCAAAATCCAACAAGGGGAGCAGTTCTCAAAGGGCTTCAGCTAACCTTTAAAGGGCACATTGTGTGGTGGCAGAAAAATGAATCAATTGATTACAATGGTAGTATGAAGGCCGGAGACATTTGGGAAACCTGTTGATGCTGAAGAATTGGAATCCCTGATGCAGAATGTGTATCAAAGAATGGTGAATCTATTTGGGGCTAAAGATCATCTTTCAGTAAATGTACAGGAAAAAGCTGGATGGAGAGAGTCTGCTGATCTAGTTCATTGCAATTGGCTGGGCTCCTTGCATTTGCTTCTAATGAAGAAAACATTTGCTGGATCGTTACGAATGCGGTGGTGAGCGTGCTACACTGTTATGCACATTCTTGTGGAGCCCACAAGCATGACACAAACTTAAGAAGTGAACTCCCACTATTTAAGGTGTTGTACTGGATGGGCACAAATATCCTCCAAATAAATATTGGGAAGACCAAAACCATTGTCTTCATTCCCCACCACAAACTCTGTTCCCTAGCCATCGACTCCATCCCTCTCCCTGGCAACTGTATGAGGCTGAACCAGACAGTTTGCAACATCGGTGTCATATTTCCAACTACATATCCACTCGATCGCTAAGACTGCCTAATTCCACGTCCGTAACATTGCTCGCCTCTGCCTGTGCCTCAGCTCATGTGATGCTGAAATGTTCATCTATGCTTTCTGTAATGTATCTACATAAGGTCTGCCCATCAACAGGGGGCACTCCCGCCGGAGGTCCTAGGGTCATAGGTACACTCGTGCTGGGTCCGGTATATAACCTGAACTTCACCTTTGTATCTTCACTTCTGGAAGCCATTAAAGACTGGCCAGGTTACACCTGGTCACTGGCTCACAGTACGGAGTTCATTGTATGATTTCATGCACTATAACTGGCGATAAAGTAAATACGAATCCACGCAAAAGTATGGCGAGCACAGCACAATCGAGTACTGTTGGAATTCTCGAGAGATTCAATGAGGGAGAGGGTTGGGGAGATTTCACCGATTATCTTGACCAGTATTTCGTGGCAAATGACCTAAACAAAGACAAGGATGCAGAGAAGCGCAGGGCAGTTCTTCTCACTGCTCTCACCCACTCTTCCTACAGAAAAGGATTACAAAGAACTGTGTGCTTTAGTTCGGGAACACCTTAAACCCACGGCAGGAATCCTCATATCCAGATATTGCTTCTATACTCACGTTTGTCCAAAAGGCCAGGATGTAGCGGTATTTGTTGCCAACCTGAGACGGCTTGCAGGGCCTTGAAAATTTGGGCCTGCGTTGGAAGACATGCTGCTTGACTTTTTCGTGATCGGGGTCAACCACGAGACGATCTTAAGTAAGCTGCTGGCTGCGGAGATGCCGGACCTCAGCAAGGTCATCATCATCACCCAGGCTTGCATGCCCATGCAGAAAAGCACGAAGCAGATATTGCGACAAAACAGGAACTCCACGGCATGTACTGTGTACAAAATTGTATCGACGGCCGCAGAGTTGCACATGGCAGGGCCTACTCGATTTCATTTGCAAGACCGGGAACCGCTCAAAGTTCGGCATCGAGGACCTACTCGACTGCGTATGTGAGAATGGGAGCCACTCAAAGCCCGCCATCGGGCGCAACTCTGTGCTCAACATGTTGGCGTTGCGGGGGCAATCACCGACCCCATCAGTGCCGCTTCAGGCAGTATGTAAGCAGAGGGTGTACGAAGATGGGGCATCTTCAGCGGACGTACCCACAGCAGAGCAAGCGAGCTGCGACACACCACATGGATGATGATCAATTCAATGTGGATTTGGCGATGCAGCCCAAAACATTTGAGAGCTCCGAGGAGGAAGTGTATAGCATACATGCGTTCCTAACAAAGAGCCAACCGATAATGATGGAGGTAAAATTACTAACAAAGAGCCAACCGATAATGATGGAAGTAAAATTAAACAGCGTGCTGGTATCCATGGAATTAGACACGGGTGCGAGTCAATTGATAATGAACCAGAGGACTTTCGAAAAGCTGTGGGAGACCAAAGCAGAGAGATACAAGCTGAGTCTGATAAATGCGAAGTTGCGTACCTACACCAAAGAGCTCATACCAGTGATCGGTAGTGCAGCAATAAGAGTGTCGTACGAGGGAACGGTTCATGATCTACCGTTATGGATTATCCCGGGCAATGGCCCATCGTTATTTGGCAGGAGTTGGCTCGAGAAAATAAAATGGAAATGGTACGATATCAAAGCTTTGTCATCGGCGGATGATGATGTGTGTGCTCAAATGCTGAGCAAATTTCCCTCACTGTTTGAACCGGGAATTGGCAGTTTCAAGGGAGCCAAGGTGCAGATTCACCTAGGCCCAGACGTAAGGCCCATCCATCACAAAGCCAGGGCAGTCCTGCACATGATGAGAGAAAAGGTCGAGATCGTGCAGGTGCTCGGCGGTGTCACGACCTGAATATACTCAATGACTAAGGTGTTATATAAATACAGGGTGATGTTGTTGTTGTACACATATGTGAGCTAGCAGGTGGAGTCAGCAGTGATGGATGCTGTGGTTAACCCTCGGCTGCTAAGAGCCATTTCCTCCTCACCCTCAGCAATTCTTTTCCTTCTAGACTGCCACATACTAATGACATCATGGTTTCTTCCTGGATAGTAGCCATTGATATGCAGAATTATATTTCTGCTGTCAGATGCCACCTGAACATCAATGAATGCAAAGCCTTTCTCCATATGTGGCCATAGCTGAACTGGATTTTAATACTTTGTATGTATTTTTCTTTTTCTATTTTAAAATGTCTATATATTAGCTGTGGCTCAGTCGGAGCACTCTCGCCTCTGAGTCAGAAGGTTGCGGGTTCAAGTCCCACACCAGTGATTTGAGCACAAAATCTAGGTTATATATGCTACTTGGGTTCAGTGCCAGTGGTCACTCCAGTAAGCAGACCTTACATTTGCTATGAACCATGTGTGTCTTTATCTGCTCATTATGTAGCAAAATATAGCAAAACCAGAGGCCAAAGAAGGAACCCCTTTCACCGTATCCAAGCTTACTGGACTATATCATGTGATCTTATCTTCAGTAAGCAGGAGAAAATATATTCTATAAAACTGAGGCTCGGGCTATAAACCAAAAGGCAGATTTACCATCTCATTGAAACATGTAAGATTCTGAGAGGCTTGACTAGTAAAATTAAGGAAAACCCAAAGGTGTTCTATAAATATATTCAGAGCAAGAGGGTAACTAAAGAAAGGGCAAGGTCTATTAGAGACCATGAGGGTAATCTTTTTGTGGAGGCGGAAGATGTTGGTATGGTTCTTAATAAATATTTTGCATCTGTTTTCACAAAGGAAAGGGGCAATGCAGATACTGCTATCGAGGAGGAGTGTGATATTCTGGATGAAATCAACATAGTGCGAGAGGAGGTTTTAAGGGGTTTAACAGCTTTGAAAGTAGATAAGTCCCCAGGTCCGGTTGAAATGCATCCCAGGCTGTTGAGCGAAGTAAAAGAGGAAATAGCAGAGGCCTTCACCATCATTTTCCAGACCTTTTTGGATTTGGGCATGGTCCAGAAGACTGGAGGACTGCTAATGTAGTAGCCTTGTTTAAGAAGGGAGAAAGGGATTGGCTGAGTAATTACAGGCCTGTCAGCCTAACCTCAGTGGTGGGAAAATTATTGGAAAAAATACTGAAAATCAGGATAAATCTACATTTGGAACGGCAAGGATTAATTAGGGGCAGTCATCACGGATTTGTTAAGGGAAGATCGTGTTTGACTAACCTGATTGAATTTTTTGAGGAGGTAACCAAGAGGGGCGATGAGGGTAGTGCGTACAATGTCGTGTATGTGGACTTTAGCAAAGCTAAAGGTATGGTAGACTGGTTACGAAGGTTAAAGCCCATGGGATCCAGGGCAAAGTGACTCGTTGGATCCAAAATTGGTTTAGAGGTAGGAAGCAAAGGGTAATGGTTGATGGATGTTTTTGTGACTGGAAGGATGTTTCCAGTGGGATTCCGCAGGGCTCAGTACTGGGTCCATTGCTTTTTGTGGTATATATCAATGGTTTAAATTTGAATATAAGGAGTATGATTAAGAAGTTTGCAGATGACACTAAAATTGCCTGTGTGGTTGATAATGAAGAGGAAAGTCATAGACTACAGGAGGATATCAATCTACTGGTCAGGTGGGCAGAGCAATGGCAAATGGAATTTAATTCGGAGAAGTGTGAGGTAATGCACTTTGGGAGGGCTAGTAATGAAAGGGTATACACATTAAGCAGTAGGCCACTTTAATAGTGTAGAGGAACAAAGGGACCTTGGAGTGCTTGTCCACAGATCCCTGAAAGTAGCAGGCCAGGTGGATAAGGTGGTTAAGAAAGCAGATGGATTTCTTGCCTTTATTGGCCGAGGCATAGAATACAAGAGCAGGGAGGTTATGCTTAAATTGTATAATACTCTGGTTCGGCCACAGCTGGAGTACTGCATGCAGTTCTGGTCGCCGTATTATAGGAAGGACGTGATTACACTAGAGAGGGTGCAGAAGAGACTTACTAGGATGCTGCCTGGAATGGATAATATTAGCTATGAGGACAGATTGGATAGGCTGGATTTTTTTCTCATTGGAACAAAGAAGGTTGAGAGGAGACCTCATTGAGGTATACAAAATTTTGAGTGGTCTGGATATAGTGGATAGCAAGGGCCTATTTCCAATGGTGGAGGGGTCAATTATAAGGGGGCATAGTTTTCAGGTGGTTGGTGGAAGGATCAGAGGGGATTTGAGGAGAGGCTTCTTCACACAGAGGGTTGTGGGGTCTGGAATTCACTGCCTGGAAAGGTGGTGGATGCAGAAACCCTCACCACATTTAAAAGGTGTTTGAATGGGCACTTAAAGTGCAGTAACCTGCAGGGTTACGGACCTAGAGCTGGTAATTGGGATTAGACTGGATAACCTCTTGTTGACTGGTGCAGATATGATGGTAAATACTGCAGGGAATTGAATACGGTCAGGGTGATCTCCTGGACTAGTTTTGATCGCGTGGATGGGTCGGAGAGGAATTTTCCCAGATTTTTTTTTCCCCAATTGGCCTGGGTTTTTATCTGGATTTTCCTCTCCCAGGAGATCACATGGCTCTGGTTGGGGTGGAATGTAGAATGTTTTAGTATAAGGAGTGTCGCAATTGTGTGGGGTGGTCTGGTTGGGTTGGGTACTCTTTACCCTTCCGTCATTGTTCATTGTTCATAGGTTTATAAGTAACCTTCAGGGCTGCTGACCAAGGGCTGTGCAATTCTTTGTCGGCCGGCGTGGACACGATGTGCCGAAATGGCCTCCTTCTGCGCTGTAAATTTCTATGTTTCTATGTTTCTATGTTGACAGGGTAGATGCTGAGAGGCTGTTTCCCCTGGTTGGAGAGTCTAGAACTAGGGGGCATAGTCTCAGGATAAGGGGTCAGCCATTTAGAAAGAAAGAAAGAATTGCATTTATATAGAACCTTTCATGACTTCAGGAAGTCCCAACACACTTTAAACCAATGAAGTATTTTTGAAGTGTCGTCACTGTTGTAATGTTGGAAACAAAATTGTGCACAGCAAGCTCCCACAAACAGCAATGTGATAATGACCAGATAATCTGTTTTTGTTATAAATATAAAACATCATATATAATGCCACAGCATCTAACTGCCTATTGAATGATTTCAGAGTATTTATCTTTGCCACCCTACCTGAAAAGACTGAGATGAGGAGGAATTTCTTCACTCAGAGGGTTGTGAATCTTTGGCATTCTCTACCCCCAGAGAGCTGTGGATGCTCAGTCATTGAGTATATTCAAGGTTGAGGTCAATAGATTTTTGGACTCTAAGAGAATCAAGGAATATGAGGATTGGGTGGGAAAGTGGAATTGAGCTCGAAGATCAGCCAATATTTATTGAATGGTGCAGCAGGCTCGAGGGTGCTGTATGGCCTACTCCTGCTCCTAATTCTTATGCTCTTAAGTTCGTTAACAAATAAATGAACACTACTCAGTACAAACAGTATATTAGTAATAATTCACAAGTTTTTCTATCTTCCTTGAAATGTCAAAGGAACTTTACATTATCTCTGAACACAAAATCGAACCTTGAAATGCGCTCACTCATTTCTTTCATATTGAAATGCTACTACTGAGCCAGATCTGGATCAGTCTCCCTGACTGACCTCCGAAGTAAAGTCAGCTGCAGATATATCATTCAGCTTCCTTTGAAGATAAGCTGTAAAAAAGAGCATTTGAGGAACTGTAGTCGGATGATATCAACAGCCATTCAAAGGTATCAACTGCGTAGAATGTTTGACCACACAATACATGACATTACAATAAAGTTCAAAAGACATCTCTCAGCCTGTCTGTTTATACCTGAGCAAAGTGTCACATTGACCAAATCAAATAGAACGACATTTAAGCAGCAAGATGTCGTTAAGTGGTTCCATGGAACAATGCATCTAAAGTGACCCATTTTGCATTCTAGACTGTAACATGCAGGAACAAGCAGCAGAAATCAATATTAATCTTGTATGTGTTTTGGTCGGAAATAAAGAAACCAATAGACAATGTTAAACAAACAAAAATGCTTCATTTTTGTCACAATTCTTTGTTCTGCAGTTGTGATTTAACTTAAATGAATATTCCAGTTCTACGTTTCTTATTCTATTGAGCAATAATGTTCCCTATCATGTGACTCTGTTTAAGCTGAAGTGTCTTTCATTTTTCTGGTTTATCCGCATTACTCTGACACCACAGAGCAGCCTTGAGTTCTTTCTCTGCAAGGCCAACAGAGATCGGATAATTCCCTTCTGTCTTGTTAACAGAACTTTCTTTAAGGTTATTAGAAGCACCCTAGTCAAAGAGATGAAAGAAATACTGAATACTAATAGAAATGACTGTAAGCGATGCTATCAGGCCCCAATCCGCAGTTGTTCTGGTGGACTCCTGCCAAAACTTCAGCAGGAATATTGGAGTTCCCTTGCCCCAGGACTTATATGGGACATGGCATATGGTTGGCTGAGGTACACCTACTAACCAGCTGAACAAGGGCTGGATCTGGGGTCTAGGCTGAGATCATGGCCAGGACTCACAAAGACCTGAGCAGACAAAAATGATCTGCTTTGTAAGGGGAGTCCTGGGGTCACTTGCATGTTTCTTTTGGGTGGGCGGGTTGAGGGTGTCGCAGGTCCACAAACCCCATCCCCTGAGCCTGGGGCACTGGAACTTCCGGCCTCTTTGGTGGATAAGGAATCTGTCATGTTTGTAACCTTCACATAACTGTAACCTTATGTAACAACACTGTACACTGTATACACCTGAGTAATGCACACCTTGACCACAGGGGGTGAACTTGTGGGAGACACTCTTGATCTGTCCATCCAGGTATATAAAGGGAGGTCCCACGCAGGGTCAGCACTTCTTGGTCCTGGGAATAAAGATTCAGGTCACGTAGTGACTTTGTCTGCAGTACATGCCTCATGTGATTCTATAGTAAGGTGTAAGGACACCACATTTGACGACGAGAAACGGGAATCAACGACCCACGAGGATGGCCACCGGTAGCACAGATGGTGAGGACTGGGATGATTTCGTTGAGAGGCTCCAGCAGAGCTTTGACATGAAGGACTGGCTGGGAGAGGAAGCGGCTGGCAAGCGGACGGCGCATCTACTGACCAGTTGTGGATCCAAGACGTATGCGCTGATGAAAGACCTGCTCGCACCCGAGAAGCCGGCGGACAAGTCTTTTGAAGAGCTCAGCACTCTGATCGGTGAGCACCTCAAACCGGCGAGCAGTATACACATGGCCCGGCACCAGTTCTACACACACCGGTGTCGGGAGGGACAAAGCATAAGTTCACAGACGCCTGCAGGGGGGAGATGTTAAGGGATTTTTTCATTGAGGGCATTGGTCTTGCCAGGATTTTCAGGAAGCTTATTGAGACCAAGGACTTGACGTTGGAAAGGGCAACGTTGATAGCTCAGACCTTCATGGCAGGGGAAGAGGAGACCAAGATAATTTACGTGCGCAGCTCTGGTTCCAACTTGGCGATGGACCAGGGAGTTAACATTGTAAACGAGATTCAGAACCCCGCAGGCAGGCAAGGGCAATTCGACACCGCCCAGGCAGCAACAAATTCTTGGGTGGGCCAGCAACAGAGACAATGGCAAGGGGATCGGCAATTCATGCCATCACAAGGGACAATGCGTCCTGGGATGGGACCATTGACACACAGCAACAGGAGTAATCAAAGAGACAATCAGAGAGGAATGCCTATTAACAGTTCCTTTGTTCACAACAATCTCAGCTCATGCTGGAGGTGCGGTGGCAGACATGCGGTGGAAACCTGTAGATTTCAGCTATTTATCTGCAGAAACTGTAACTTCAGTGGACATCTGGCCAGAATGTGTAGAAAGCCCGTAGCGAGGCTAGTTTACGTGGCAGAGGAACCAGACGAGGGGTCTGCAAGGCAGGGTGATGCTTGGGACAAAGCTATGGATGCTGAATCCCAGCGGGTTCATGTGGCAGACGTCCACAGCTCGTATACCAAAACGCCACCTATTATGATAAAAGTTCTATTAAATGGCATCCCAGTACGCATGGAGCTGGACATAGGAGCCAGCCAGTCACTTAGGAGTGCCCAACAATTTGAAAAACTATGGCCACTCAAAGCTAACAGGCCCAAACTGGAACGCGTTGACACGCAGTTACGGACGTACACCAGAGAGATCATCCCAGTACTAGGCAGTGCAAACTTGGTGGTCACACACAATGGATCGGAGAACCGGCTGCCACTCTGGATTGTCCCGGGTAATGGTCCCGTGCTGTTGGGGAGGAGCTGGTTAGTTGAGATGAACTGGAAATGGGGGGATGTGCGCGCCATTTCATCTGTGGAGCGAAGTTCATGCTCACAGGTCCTACAGAAATTCGAGCCACTTTTTCAACCAGGTGTCAGGACTGTTAAGAGCACCAAAGTAGTGATACGCATCACCCCGGATCCCAGACCAGTGCACCACAAAGTCAGAGCCGTGCCGTATGTGATGCGTGAAAGAATTGGGAGTGAGTTGGACAGGCTGCTAAGATAGGGCATAATTTCGCCTGTTGAATTCAGTGACTGGGCAAGCCCTATCGTTCCTGTCCTTAAAGTGGATGGTTCGGTCAGGATTTGGGGCGACTACAAGGCCACCATCAATCGAGTGTCACTTCAGGACCAATACCCGCTTCCGAGAGCGGAGGATCTTTTTGCCACACTGGCAGGTGGCAAGCTGTTCACTAAGTTGGACGTCACTTCAGCCTACATGACTCAGGAATTGGCTGAAGAATCCAAGCTTCTGACCACCATCACTACGCACAAGGGGCTATTCGTTTACAACAGGTATCCATTTGGCATTCATTCAGCGGCTGCTATCTTCCAGAGGAACATGGAAAGCTTGCTCAAATCCATCCCTGGAGCAATCGTATTCCAAGATGACATCCTAATCACGGGTCGAGACACCGAGGAACACCTCCACAATCTGGAGGAGGTGCTACGCCGAATGGACCGGGTAGCCTTGCGACTAAAGAAGTCCAAGTGTGTGTTTTTGGCCCCAGAGGTCGAGTTTTTGGGCAGGGGGGTTACCGCAGATGGGATCCGGCCTACCGAATCCAAAACGGAGGCGATCCATCGTGCGCCGAGGCCCGGCAACACATCAGAGTTGCGGTAATTTCTGGGACTATTGAACTACTTCGGGAACTTTCTGCCGAACTTAAGTACATTGTTGGAGCAGCTGCATGTGCTCCTGCATAAGGGTTGTGAATGGTTTTGGGGGGACTGTCAAGAACGGGCTTTCAATCGGGCGCAGAATCTGCTTTGTTCTAACAAGCTGTTGACCTTGTACAACCCCTGTAAGAAACTGGCTTTAACGTGTGATGCATCATCCTATGGGGTTGGGTGCGTGTTGCAGCAGAGTAATGATGAGCGCCAACTCTAACCTGTGGCTTATGCCTCCAGGTCGCTCTCCCAGGTAGAACAGGGATATGGGATGGTTGAAAAGGAAGCACTCGCATGTGTCTACGGGGTGAAAAAGATGCACCAGTACATTTTCGGCAGAAGGTTCGAGTTAGAAACGGATCACAAGCCGTTAACATCCCTGTTGTCCGACAGCAAGGCTGTCAATGCCAATGCGTCAGCTCGCATACAGCGGTGGGCCCTCACGCTGGCTGTGTATGACTACACCATACGGCACCGGCCAGGCACTGAAAATTGTCCTGATGCGCTCAGCAGGCTGCCACTGGCGACCACCGAGGGGGCATCGGAACAAAGCGCGGAGATGGTCATGGCTGTTGAGGCTTTCGACACCGCAGGCTCCCCCATCACAGCCCGCCAGATTAAAATCTGGACCAACGGAGATCCCCTCATATCCTTGATAAAGAAATGTGTCCTGACTGGGGATTGGGCGCCCACACACGGAGGATGCCCCGAGGAGGTCAGGCTGTTTCACAGACGGATGGACAAGCTCTCCATCCAAGCTGACTGCCTGCTATGGGGAAGCCAGGTAGTCATGCCCCAGAAAGGAAGGAAAGCATTCATCAGGGAACTCCACAGCGAGCACCCAGGCATCATGCTAATGAAGGCAATTGCCCGGTCACATGTATGGTGACCTAGAACACTGGGTTCGCAGGTGCAAGACGTGTGCCCAACTGGAAAATGCCCCCAGGGAGGCCCCACTCAGCCCGTGGCCCTGGCCCACCAGGCCATGGTCACATATTCACGTAGACTACGCGGGCCCGTTCATGGGAAAATGTTCTTGATTGTTGTCGATGCATACTCGAAATGGATCGAGTGCATCATATTGAATTCATGCACGACATCCACCACTGTGGAGAGTCTGTGTACGGTCATTGCGACCCACGGCTTGCCGGACATCCTGGTTAGCGACAATGGCCCGTGTTTCACTAGCTATGAATTCCAGGAGTTTATGTCGGGTAATGGTATCAAACACGTCAGGACAGTACCGTTCAAGCCGGCTTCCAATGGCCAGGTGGAATGTGCGGTTCAAATCATAAAACAGGGCATGCTCCGGATTCAAGGACCCTCCCTTCAGTACCGCCGATTGCGCCTCCTGCTGGCCGAGAGATCCCGGCTGCATTCGCTCACGGGAGTCCCGCCCACGGAACTACTCATGAAACGCACGCTTAAAACGCGGCTGTCCCACATTCATCCAACCCTGTCAGACATTGTTGAGGGCAAGCGCCAGTCCCAAATCAAGTGCCATGATCGCATGGGAGATGCATAGAAATCGATGACCCTGTATTTGTTCTCAATCATGCTTTGGGACCCAAGTGGCTTGAGGGTACTGTAATTAGCAAAGAGGGGAATAGGGTCATAGTGGTCAGACATAACAATGGGCAGATATGCTACAAACATCTGGACCAAGTAAAGAAAAGGTTCAGCATGGACACTGAGGAACCTGAGGAAGATCATGAGATGTCACCCACATCACTGCCAGAGAACGAGCAACAAGGACATTCAACAGCATGCACAGTCCCTGCAGCCAGCCCGGACAGGCCGGAATCACCTCAGGTGACAGAGACGCATGCCAAGGCCCAACCAGCAGAGCCCCAACTGCAGCGCTCCACGTGAGAGCGTCGACCGCCTGAAAGACTCAATCTTTGACCCAAAGATGTTGGGGGGAGGTGATGTCATGTTTGTAACCTTCACATAACTGTAACCTTTATGTAACAACACTGTACACTGTATACACCTGAGAAATTACACCTTGACCACAGGGGGTGAACTTGTGGGAGACACTCCTCACCTGGTCATCCAGGTATATAAAGGGAGGTCCCACGCAGGGTCAGCACTTCTTGGTCCTGGGAATAAAGGTTCAGGTCACACAGTGACTTTGTCTGCAGTACATGCCTCGTGTGATTCTATAGTAAGGTGTAAGGACACCACAGAATCTGCCTTTATTCCACCAAATATGTGCAATCGTAGGATCCCTCCCATATCGTGCAAACCTTGGTGGGATCAACGGTATAGGCCCATGGCAACAACAACAACAACTTGTATTTATATAGCACCTTTAACGTAGTGAAACGTCCCAAGGCGCTACGTAAACTAGAGGTGACCCAAAACTCGGCTGTCCATGTCCTAACTCACACTAAGTCCCGTTCACCTATCACCCTTGTACTCGCTGAGGCAGCCAAATGGATGGTTTCAATCTTAGAGACAAAGAAGTCCATGAGCTCCTCACACTTATTGTCGGAGGTGAGGGTGGAGACTGGGTAGAGGGGTTTAAAGAGACGGTTAGCAGTGAAAAATAGAATGGCAGGCACATCTCGGCACTTTCACCAAGATGCACCACCTGCGCATTTTTGCAGTCCAAATGTTTAATGTACTTGCACCAAATTCCCCCATCTGGGACTTTTAGCAGGCTTGTTTATTTTAAATAACTTAACTATTTTTAAAATAATGGATAGAGGACCTGGCTACGAGCCTGTTAAACATTCATACAGCAATGTGGCTGATGGTAATTTCTATCCTGATTAGCAATGATTGCAGGGTTTCGTTTTGACATAATTAGAATTAAAAATAAAAAGGAACACCTGCAGGTTCTTTTGAACAATCAGAGAATTTTGTAATAACATCCCTGTGAATCTAAAGTTCAACTGGACAATGCTTCGAAGAAGCTCTGTACTGAAGCAGCCTACAATAAAGGACTTACATCCAAGCTGAGGCTGAATGTTCAAGGTGTCCTGTAAGGATCAAATCTGCGCCACTGAAATGTTTAGAATAATTCTCATATTCTCCCATTGATTTATAAAAGTTTAATTTTACATAATGGAGCAGAAATCCTGGCCTCCCCGGGTTTGTGTGGAGTGTGTACAGACCGGGAAGGCATTGCAAAAGCCGGTTTTCGGCGCGCAATGCGCATGCGCTGAAAACCAGCTTTTCCGATCTGTCAAGCTCTGGCTCGGCAGATCATCCGTATCTCCACAGCCAGGACGTTCGCATGGGCAAGATTGCAATATTTACCCATATCTTGCCCAACGAATGTCGTTAAAACTCTTGAAACTTTTATGCTGGTAAAAGTAGGCTTTGCGCCTGCTTTTACCAGCATAAAAGTTTTAAAACATACAAAAGCATATAAAAATAAAATTTTTAAAACACATTTTAAAAACCCTGCCCACTAAGGTAAGTTTATTTTTTAACCCTAATTACAAAACTTGAAAAAAATTGGAAATATATATTTTTTCTAAGACATTTATTAACTTTAATTTCAATTAATTTTAATTATGTGAGATTTAATTTTTATTATGGTGTTTAGTGTGTTTGGTTTTTTTTCTCATTAATAGCAATTAATTTCAATTAATTTTAATTATGTGAGATTTAATTTTTATTATGGTGTTTAGTGTGTTTGTTTTTTTTTCTCATTAATAGCAATGAGAACTCGTAGGTACGGAGTTCTCATTGCTATTAATGAGAATTCTTTACCTGATTGGTTGTGCGTTGGAACTTGGAGGATGGGAGTGTGCTCCGCAGCGTGGGAAGAGAAGGCCTCCCCACTGGAATCCCAGGCGCCTCTGGGAACACCAGGTAAATTCGTAAAAATTCTCCGGATGGAGGCGTCCATTCGAAAGAAGCCTCTGACCGGAATTTCAGGGCCAATACATTTTATAATTACCTCATCAGTTGAATCTGTCTCTGAGTAGTGTCAATATATATTTATGCAACAAAATGTATATGCAGTTGTATTAAAATATATATGCTTACATATACTAATATTCAAATCATACCGTTCTACATAAAATTAGATAGAGATTCTTTTCACTGAGTATCTTGCTTTGTGTAAAGTCCTGTCCCCTCAGTACAGATTCACACGAGGTATGTAGTGAAGTCAAGGTCACTCTGGACCTGCACCTTTATTTCACAGCTCTGGAATGCTGCACTTGCCTGAGACCTCTGCTTATATACCTCTCTCTTGCAAGTGCACCCCTGGTGGTAAGGTATGCTGGTTGCAGGTCATATCTTATTATAGTCATGTATAGCATGTTAGGATACAGTTATATATAATAATGTAAGATACATGACATCACCCTCCCCCAAGGTCTTATTGTCTTCATAGGTTCAGTCTCTCAGGTGGTCTACGCTTTCGCGTGGAGCATCTGAGTTATGGTTCAGTTGTTTGCCTTGGTGTCTGTTTTTCTTTGGGTGTAGTTGCTAGTATCTCGCCTGGGTTGTCTGTTTTGATTGGTGTGATTGTTGTTGACTCGCCTGGGCTGTCTGTTGGGATTGCCCTTTCCTCAGGTTGTTCCCTCTGTCTGTCCATCAGGTGTGGTGCGAGTTCCACATTGTAGTCTGCCTCTCGTTCCGTAGTGTTGTTGGTAAATCTGCTTTTGACTTGGTCTACATGCCTGCAGTAGGTTTTGCCATTGTCCATTTGTACTACCAGTATCCTGTTTCCTTCCCTGCAAGCCATTTGGAACCCCTGCCATAGTTTAGTACAAACACTTTGTCCCCTATCTCATTCCATCTCCCCCTCGAATTTCTGTTATGGTACTCAGTCAGCTTACAGCACTTTGCCTCAATGATTTCATGCATGTCTGGGAGGATTAATGAGAGCCTTGTTTTTAAAGTCCTTTTCATCAACAGTTGAGCGGGGGGGATCCCAGTCAATGAGTGCGGACGAGATCTGTATGCCAGCAGCAGTCGTGACAGGTGACCCTACAGCGTGGGACCTTGGATTTTAAGCATGCCTTGTTTAATGATTTGCACTGCTCTCTCCACCTGGCTGTTGGAGGCCGGCTTGAACGGTGCCGTCTTGACGTGATTTATGCCGTGGTCAATTATCAAGTCTTGGAATTCTGCACTGGTGAAGCACGGACCATTGTCACTGACCAATGTGTCAGGAATTCCATGTGTTGCAAACATGGTTGTGAGGCTCTCCACAGTGGTGGAGGTTGTGCTCGAGTTTAAAATGGTGCATTCGATCCACTTTGAAAATGCATCTGCAACTACGAGGAACATTTTGCCCATGAATGGGCCCGCATAGTCTACGTGCACCCGCGACCATGGTTTGGTAGGCCAGGGCCAGGGGCTCAGTGGAGCCTCCCTGGGGGCATTGCTGAATTGGGCACAAATGGTGCACCTTCGGACGCAGAGCTCCAAGTCCGTGTCAATACCAGGCCACCAGACGTGGGATCTGGCTATGGCCTTCATGAGAACGATCCCCGGGTGCTCACGGTGGAGCTCCCGGACAATGCCTCTCTGCCTCGCAGAGGCATGACTACTCGGCTGCCCCACATCAGGCAGTCTGCTTGTAGTGATAGCTCATGCATGCGCCTGTGAAAGGGTTTTAATTCCTCGGTCAATTCTTGCGTCATATACGCAGATGTGAGGTCTAATTTTGAGATAAGTTTACCTCCAGCCAATGTGGCAAATAAGTCCTCCGCTCTGGGCAGCGAGTATTGGTCCTGTAGGGAGACTCTATTTATGGTAGATTTGTCGTCCCCACAAATTCGTACGGATCCATCAGGCTTCATGACTGGTTCGATGGGACTTGCCCAGTCGCTAAATTCCACAGGTGATATAATGCCTTCCCGCAGAAGCCTGTCTAGTTTGTGTTCAATCTTTTCCCTCATCACATAGGTACAGCTCTGGCCTTGTGATGGACCGGTCTAGCATCCTGTGTGATGTAGATTTTGACTTTGGCCCCTTTGAAAGTGCCCATACCTGGCTGAAAGAGATGTTCAAATCGCTTTATAATTGTTGAGCAGGAGGTCCGTTCCTCTAATGACATGGCATGGACATCATCCCATTTCCAGTTTAGTTTTGCCAGCCAGCTTCTCCCCAGCAGTGCTGGGGAGTCTCCGGGGACAATCCACAGGGGAAGTCGGTTCACTGTCCCTTTGTGTGTGATAGAGAGCATGGCGCTGCCGAGGACTGGTATGGTTTCTTTGGTATAGGTCCTTAATTTGGTGTCGACCCTTGTGAGTTTTGGTCTGTCTCTTTTAGATAGTTGTTCAAATTGTTGCGCGCCCATGAGAGATTGACTCGCTCCCGTACCCAGCTCCATGTTGACAGGTATCCCGTTGAGTAGGACCCTCATCATTATAGGAGGCATCCTGTTGTAGGAGCAGCGGCCATTGATCGTGTTGACCCGCTGTACATCGGTGTCCCGGGTACTGTCCCCACCATCTTCTTGTCCGCTTTCCGACCCATCCGATTCGTATACCAGCCGAGCTGCCATTTTTTTGCACATGCGGGTCAAATGCCCTGTATTTTCACAATTTCTGCAAACAGCCTGCTGAAATCGACATCCCCTTGATGAGTGCCCACCCCCACACCTCCAGCACGGACCTGTTCCATTGTTCAAAGTGTTGCCAAAGAATGAGCTGCATCTGGCTGATCTCTCTTGAGCTTCTCTCAGTTTGTAGTTGATTGCTCGCATTGTGGGTTGATGAGGTGTGAACGGCTGTTCCTGTGGCCCTTGATGGCTTCTGCCTGCTGTCGAGAGCCTGTTCTCCCGGTTTTGTCTGTGTGTGGGGGTAGCAGCTTGTTTAGTGCTGTGAACTTCTTGTTCGGATATTTCGTTAGTTGTCGTACCTGCATTGTAAATCAACCTCGTTTCTTCTTCCCCTACCAAGAATGTCTGTGCAACCAGTGCTGCTGCCTCTAAGGTCAGGTTTTGATCTCTATGAGCTTTCGGAATATGCCTGCATGGCCTATTCCTTCAATGAAAAATTCTCTCAGCATTTCTCTCCTCAGTTCATCGGAGAACTCACATAAACTAGCCAACCTCCGAAGTTCCACCACAAAGTCAGGTATGCTCTGGCCCACACAGCGTCTGTAGTTGTAAAACCTGTGTCTGGCCATGTGTAGGCTGCTTGCTGGATTCAGGTGGTGTCTTACGAGTGTGCTCAATTATTCAAACGACTTGCTTGCTGGTTTCTCGGGTGCCGACAGATCCTTCATTAAAGCGTATGTTTTCGAGTCACAGCTGGTCAAGAGATGGGCTCTTCTCTTGTCTGCCTTATCGTTGCCTAACCAGTCTTTGGTTACAAAGCTTTGCTGGAGCCTTTCTATTAAGTCCTCCCAATTGTGTCCCGCATTGTACTTTTCATCTGATCCGTTGTTCGCCATTCTGTGGATTCTGTAATCCCGTAACTCGTCGCCACTGTAAAGTCCTGTCTCCTCAGTACAGATTCACACGAGGCATGTAGTGAAGTCAAGGTCACTCTGGACCTGCACCTTTATTTCACAGCTCTGGAATGCTGCACTTGCCTGAGACCTCTGCTTATATACCTGTCTCTTGGAAGTGCAAGAGGTATACCTTACCCTGGTGGTAAGGTATGCTGGTGATTATAGGTCATATCTTATTACAGTCGTGTATAGCATGTTAGGATACAGTTATATATAATAATGTAATATAATAATGTAAGATACATGACACTTTGTTTTTATCTCATAATAAAATCTTACTTCAAAGAGAGCCTAGTTGATTAATCTTGAAGTTCAACCAATCACTCAGTTGCTACAATATTAATTAAGCCTATAATAAAATGGCAGCTAAGTTCAGTGTTGCTAATTGTGGATATTTATTAATGCTCAGGAGGAATTTCTTTTCTCAGAGGGTCGTGAATCTTTGGAAATCTGTACCCCAGGGAGCTGTAAAGGTTGGGTCTTTGAATATATTTCATCATCATCATAGGCAGTTCCTCGGAATCAAGGAAGACTTGCTTCCACTCCTAAAGTGAGTTCTTTGGTGGCTGAACAGTCCAATACGAGAGCCATAGACCCTGTTACAGGTGGGACAGACATTCATCGAGGGAAAAGGTGGGTGGCCCTGGTTTGCCGTGTGCTCCTTCCGCTGCCTGCGCTTGACCTCATCATGCTCTCGGACCTTACGTTTAACATCCGTCAGACAAAGGTCCTCTACCAGCCTGTCGGCGCCGCACAGCACTGCCCTCCAGTCATCAAGATTCACGGTGTGGCCCTCGACAACGTGAATATATTTAAAGTGGAGATAGACAGATTTTTGAATGATAATGAAGTCAAGGGTTAAGAGAGTGGTTGGGAAGTGGAGTTGAGGCTATGATCAGATCAGTCATGATCTTATTGAATGGCGGAGCAGGCTCAGGGGGCCAAATGGCCTACTCCTGCTCCTATTACTTATGTTCTTACGTTCTTATGATTCTACAGTTAGATATCGCTGAATGGCCTGATCTCTGGATTGTGTTCCACGATATGTTTCAAGAAAACTGAAAAAAAATGATCTTTGTACCACTGATGATGCTGACGGCATCAGGCCCACAAACGCAAAAATCAAGGCCATCAAGAATGCACCCAAGCCGCAGAATGTGACAGAGCTGCATTCGTTCCTGGGCCTACTCAATTACTTTGGTAACTTCCTACCTACATTGAGCACCTTATTAGAACCAGTACACAAGCTGCTAAGAAAAGGCAACAGCTGGGTGTGGGATGCATCTCAAGACAGAGATTTTGCGAAAGCCACTAATCTGCTTTGCTCTAACAAGCTGCTGGTACATTATGACCCATGTAAACATTTAGTATTGACCTGTGATGCTTCGTCATATGGAATTGGTTGGGTACTCCAACAAGCTAATGAGTCGGATAAACTTCAACCAGCTGTATATGCTTCAAAAAGTTTGTCTAAAGCAGAAAGGGCCTGCAGCATGGTGGAGAAAGAAGCACTAACCTGTGTGTATGGGGTTATAAAGATGCATCAGTACCTGTTTGATCTTCGGTTTGAACTGGAGACAGATCACAAGCCGCTCATTTCACTGTTCTCTGAAAATAAAGGTTTCAATACCAATGCTTCATCCCGCGTACAGAGGTGGGCGCTGACATTATCCGCTTATGGTTATGTCATTCGCCATAGATCTGGCACCGAGAATTGTGCCGATGCTTTGAGCCATCTGCCATTGCCCACACCGGAGGTGGAAACGCCACATTCGACGGACATATTGTTAGTTATGGAGAGCGAAGGAACCCCTGTCACGGCTCAACAAGTTAAGACCAGCCAGGACCCGATTTTATCGGTGGTGAAGAGTTGCATCCTCAAAGGTGATTGGTCTGCCATACCTAAGCAAATGTGCGAGGAGACCAAACCTTACATTCGTCGCAATGACAAACTGTCTATTCAGTTGGATTGTATACTGGGGCAATTGTGTTGTTATGCCCAAGAAATGGAGAGAGAAATTTGTACATGAGCTACATAGCACACATCCCGGCATTGTAATGATGAAAGCCGTCGGCAGGTCTCATGTATGGTGGCCGGGAATTGACTCTGAGCTGCAATCATGTGTGCATCAGTACAACAATTGCATGCAGCTCAGCAAAGCACCAGCGGATTTTTTTTTTTTGAAATTCGTAGCCAATCGTTCCAATTCTTTGTCAAATCACAAACGGCAGAGGTCACCTTGGGCCCATTCAAGGATCACTCTGCGCCAATGCTCTTAGCCAAAAGGCCTAGAGCCACTGCACCGTTCCTGGAAGTACTGCAATACCAGGTTCGTGCCATGGAGGTGGATGGGTCAGGCCCCCCACACACCTCCTATTTCCAAAAAAGCAAGCATATACCTTCCTGATCCAGGGAGAACCACCTTGGGGTTATGGTGGTTACTCCCCTGTCAGGTCAGTTACGCATGATCTTAGCCAAAAGGCCACCAGCGGAATTTTTTTTTTTTTTTGAAATTCGTAGCCAATCGTTCCAATTCTTTGTCAAATCACAAACGCCAGAGGTCACCTTGCACATGCCAAGGATCACTCTGCGCCAATGCTCTTAGCCAAAAGGCCTAGAGCCACTGCACCATTCCTGGAAGTACTGCAATACCAGGTTCGTGCCATGGAGGTGGATGGGTCAGGTCCCCCACACACCTCCGTGGAGGTGGATGGGTCAAGCCACCCCACCCACCTCCTGTTTCCAAAAAAGCAAGCATATACCTTCCTGATCCAGGGAGAACCACCCGGAGGTCATGGTGGCTACTCCCCTGTCAGGTCAGTTACGCATGATCTTAGCCAAAAGGCCGAGAAGCGGAATTTTTTTTTTAAAATTCGTAGCCAATCGTTCCAATTCTTTGTCAAATCACAAACGCCAGAGGTCACCTTGCACACGCCAAGGATCACTCTGCGCCAATGCTCTTAGCCAAAAGGCCTAGAGCCACTGCACCGTTCCTGGAAGTACTGCAATACCAGGTTCGTGCCATGGAGGTGGATGGGTCAGGTCCGGAATTGCCGCTGCGTCTGTGGTCGTGGCCATCCAAACCATGGTCCAGGATCCACATAGATTTTGCAGGTCCCTTCCTGGGGAAGATGTTTTTAGTTATGGTGGATGCATATTCGAAGTGGATAGAGTGTATAATCATGTCACCCAGCACATCCACAGCTACTATTGAGAATCTCGGTGTCATGTTCACGACACATGGTCTGCCTGACATCGTTGTTAGCAACAACGGATCGTGCTTCACCAGTCAGGAGTTTCAAGAGTTCATGAAACTCAATGGTATCAAACATGTAATGTCAGCACCGTTCAAACCGGCATCTAATGGGCAAGCAGAATGTCCTGTCCAAATCATAAAGCAGAGTATAAAAGAGCAACCCAAGGGTCACTGCAGACCTGTGTGTCATGCATACTGCTTAGTTACAGGACAAGGCCACACACGCTTACCGGGATCTCACCTGCTGAACTAATGATGAGGAGAGATCTTAAGACCAAGCTATCTCGTGTACACCCTGTCTTGAATAATCATGTTGAATATAGAAGACAAAGTCAACAAGGGTATCACAATTGCGCAGCTGTGTCAAGCGATATTTCTGTAAATGATCCTGTATATGTTCTGAATTATGGTCAGGGTCCCAAGTGGATTGCTGGTATTTTCATGGCCAAGGAGTGCAACAGAGTATTTATTGTTAAGCTCAAAAATGGGCAAACATGCAGGAAACATGCGACAGACAGGCGAACTGGAACAGTCGGAGGAAGAGACAATCTACGACCAACCAACCTACCCCCAGTCATCAGAGGACTCAGTGGTCATCAGTGAATTGGGACTTTCAATCACTGACATGGTCAATGAAAATGGACTTTCAATCCCTGACATGGCCATTGCCACTCCCAACAGGTCAGCCACCCAGCCACCAGTCACAACAGACTCTGAACTCTGAGCAAGGCTGGAGTTGAACTGAGACGGTCAACCCTGGAGCGTAAAACACCGGACCGTCTCAATTTATTAAAGACTGTGTTAATGTCTCAGAGAGGGGTATTGTCATGTATGTACTATTGGGATCACTGGCCACTAGACGGCGTCACTGTTGGAGGCCATTGGGCTGCACGCACGTGTGTGCAGCCCAAGTATAAAAGGCCAGCCATTTTGTATATTAGTCACTTTGGGCCTTAATAAAGCAGAGTCAAGGTCATACCTCTTGGAGTTAAACAGTACTCAGTCTAACAGTTATTGCATACATAACAATGGCAACATTTTGACAGGGTCCTACTGCCAGGTGCTCAGAGCACCTGCCTATTTCAGCAAGTAGGACTTTTTTAACACGTAAATTGGGATCCTATAACTCCGATTGGCATTTTAGGATTGAACTGGTTGAACCTGCTCTGATTAGTTCCAAGGCGATAAAGCCGAATAGGCTCTGAAAAGGTATATCCAGGCCGCACACAAATAATGCATGCCTCCACCATCCAAGGCCCATCCCCCTGGGGCTCACCTCCACCCCACTTCCCAGGACCTACCTGCAACTTCCATGCCGGCCGATGTTCCCATGGTCCAAAGCCGTCGAGCTGCCTTAGGATATCATTTTGCCATCCGGCAACTCGTCGGCCCAAATGAAATGAAGCCTGGGCCTCAGAATAGTAGGGGCTTCTTCGTTGTGTGTGAAAGCTTGTATTAAGTAAGCTGACTCAATGACAACGTTACACATAAGAACAGGCATGAGTTATGCAATGTTTAGACCAGTTTAGATGTTTAGATGCATTCTGATCTTAATAATTAAAGTCAACACATGACATTGTCACTATTACCTTAATTAAGTAGAACTCTTTTATTATCATGTCCTCATGTCTCCACAAAGAAAAGGTGACAATAATTAAAAAGTAAAAAAAGCAAATGCTGGAAATCTCAGTGGATCAGGCAGCATCTTTGGAGAGAAACAGAATTAAAGTTTCAGGTCGATGACCCTTCATCAGAATGGCAAAAGTTCAAAATGTAACAGATTCTTAAGGAAGTGCTGGGGCCCTGAAAAGGGGAGGGAGGAAAGAACAACAGGAAAAGTCTGTGATAGAACATAAGGACATAAGAACATAAGAAATAAGAGCAGGAGTCGGCCATTTGGCCCTTCGAGCCTGCTCTACCATTCAATAAGATCATGGTTGATCTGATCATGGACTCAGTTCCATTTCCCTGCCCGTCCCCCATAACCCTTTACTCCCTTATCGCTCAAAAATCTGTCTATCTCCACCTTAAATATATTCAATGACCCAGCCTCCACACCTTTCTGGAGCAGAGAATTCCACAGATTTACAACCCTCTGAGAGAAGAAATTCCTGCTCATCTCAGTTTTAAATGGGCGGCCGGACCCTTATTATGAGACTATGTCCTATAGTTTTAGTTTCCCCTCTGAGTGGAAATATCCTCTCCACATCCACCTTGTCGAGCCCCCTCATTATCTTATATATTGCGATAAGATCACCTCTCATTCTTCTGAACTCCAATGAGTATAGGCCCAACCTACTCAACCTATCTTCATAATTCAACCCCCTCATCTCTGGAATCAACCTAATGAACTTTCTCTGAACAGCTTCCAATGCAAGTATATCCTTGGAGTGGAGAATTAAAGTGACAGGCGACCGGAAGCTTAGGGTCACCCTTGTGGACTGAACAGAGCTATTCCCCAAAACAATTACCCAATCTGCGTTTGGTCTCCCCAATGTAGAGGAGACCACATCGTGAGCAGTGAATACAGAATGCTAAATTGAAAGAAGTACAAGTAAATCGCTATTTCATCTGGAAGGAGTGTTTGAGGCCCTGGATAGTGGGAAGGGAGGAAGTAAAAGGGCAGGTGTTGCATCTTCTGCGCTTGCACGGGAAGGTGCCGTAGGAAGGGGAGGGGCTGCTGGGGGTGACTGCGGAATGGACCAGCGTGTCGGGGAGGGGATGGGAAGATGTGATTGGTGGCGGGATCATGCTGGAGGTGGTGGAAATGGCAGAGGATGATCCATTGAATGTGGAGGCTGGTGGGGTGAAATGTGAAGACATGGGGAACCCTGTCATAGTTCTGAGAGGGAGAGGAAGGGGTGAGAGCAGAGGTGCGGGAAGTAGAACGGACACGGTTGAGGGCCATGTTAACCACAGCAGAGGGGAATCCTCAGTTGAGGAAAAATGAAGACATGTCAGAGGCATTAGTGTAGAAGGTGGTGTCATCAGAAAGATGCGATGGAGACGGAGAAACTGGGAGAATGGAATGGAATCCTTACAGGATGCAGGGTGGGAGGAAGTGAAGTCCAGGTAGCTGTGGGAGTCAGTGAGCTTATAGTGAATGTTTGTCAATAGTCCATCCTCAGAAATGGAGACAGAGAGTCGAGGAAGGGAAGGAAAGAGTCGAAGATGAACCAGGTGAAGGTAAGGAAAGGGTGGAATTTGGATGCAAAATTAATGAGATTTTCAAGTTCAGGGTGAGAACAGAAGGCGGCACTAATAGAGTCATCAATGTACCGGAAAAAGATGTAAGGGAGGGGACCCGAGTAGGACTGGAACAAAAAATGTTCCACATATCCCATGAAAAGGCAGGCATAGCTGGGACCCATGCGGGTTCCCATAGCAACACCTTTAATTTGGAGGAATTGAGTGGAGTCAAAGAAGAAGTTGTTCAATGTAAGAACAAGTTCAGCCAGGTGGAGTGGGGTGGTACTGGATGGGAACTAGTTGGGCCTCTGCTCGAGGAAGAAGTGGAGTGCCCTTAGGCCATCCTGGTGGGGGATGGAAGTATAGAGGGATTGGATGTCTATAGTGAAAAGGAGGCAGTTAGAGCCAGGAAACTGGAAACTGTTAAAATGGTGGTGGGCATCGGAAGAGTTGCGGAAGTAGATGGGAAGAGACTGGACAAGGGGAGAAAAAATAGTTTCGAGACAGGAAGAAATAAGTTCCGTGGGACAAGAACAGGCTGAAATGATGGGTCTACTGGGGCAGTCCTGTTTGTGGATCTTGGGAAGGAGATAGAAGCAGACTGTGCAGGGTTGGGGAACTATGAGGTTGATGGTTGTGGAGGGAAGATCTCCAGAGGAGATGAGGTCAGTGATGGTCTGGGAAATGATGGCTTGAAGTTCGGTAGTGGGATAGTGATGTCCAGGGGAGGTAGGAGGAGGTGTAAGAGAGTTGGCGATCAGCCTGTACAAGGTAGAGTTCGGTTTGTGAAACAACAACAGGGCCACCCTTGTCAGCAGGTTTAATGCCAAAGTTGGGGTTGTATCTGAGCGAGCGGAGTGCTGCAAGTTCAGAGGGAGGTATGTTAGAGTGAGTGAGGGGAGCAGAGAAATTGAGACGGTCGATGTCCCATCGGCAGTTCGCAATGAAGAGATCTAGAGAGAGAAAGAAGCCAGAGGGAGGGGTCCAGGTAGAGCGAGAATTTTGAAAATGGGAGAAAGTTGTGCAGGGAAAGAATCCTGGCCAAAGAAGTGGCCACGGAGGCGAAGGCAGTGGAAAAAGAGCTCAGCATCGTGCCGAGCTCAAAATTAATTGAGGTGGGAGTATAAGGGATGAAGCTCAGGCCTTTGCTGAGGACTGATCATCCATGGTCAGAGAGGGGAAGGTCAGAAATGATAGTGAAAACACGGCAGGGGGTGAGATTGGAAGAAGGGATGAGATCAGAGGGAAGTGAAGGCGAAGAAGGTTGCACCTTACCATAGCCGGGACCAGTATCCTCGTGGGAGGGTTTGCTAGTGCTGTTGGGGAGGGTTTAAACTAGCTTGGCAGGGGGATGAACCGGAGAATAGATTCAGTGGGGAGAGAAGCAAAGCTGGAATTGGGCAGCAGAAAAGTAGAAAGTGAATTTGGAAGACAGAGGAAACAAGGGTTGGAAAATAGACAACAAGGGAGTTTGGCAATACTAAAATGGTCTCTACTTCAATGCAAGGAGTGTAGGGAATAAGGCAGATGAGCTGAAAGCACAGATAGACACTTAGGAGTACGATATTATAGCCATTACTGAGACATGGCTGAAAGAAGGACAGGTATGGCAGCTCAACATTCCTGGTTACAGGGTTTTCAGACGGGATAGAGAGGGGGTAACAAAGGGAGGGTGGTCACAGTATTAATTAAAGAAACAATTACAGCTGTGAGAAGGGATGATATGTTAGAGGGGTCATTAAACATGGATATATGGGTGAATTGAAGAACAAAAAAGGGGCTACTGGGAGTGTACAATAAACATCCAAACAGTCAGAGGGAGATAGAAGAAAAAATATGTGGGCAAATTGCTGCGAAGTGCAAACACTATAGAGCTGTAACAGTTGCGGATTTCAACTACCCTAATATTACCTGGGAAAAAGGTAGTGTGAATGGTACAGAGGGTGCGAAATTCCTAAAATGTATTTAGGAGAACTTCTTTAGCCAGTATGTAACAAGCCCAACAAGGCAGGGGTTGGTTCTGGATGTGGTTTTGGGGAATAAAGAGGAGCAGGCAGAAGGAGTATCAGTGGGAGAGCATTTTGGTACTAGTGATCATAATTCAGTAAGATTTATGGGTAGTTATGGAAAAGGACAAAGACGGACCAGGAAAAAAAGTTCTCAATTGGGTAAAGCCAATTTTGCTGAGCTGACATGGGATTTGGCCAAGGTTGACTGGAGATGCCTATTTGATGGTAAATCAGTGTCAGAGCATTGGAAAGCATTCAAGGAGGAGATCCTGAGGGTACTGAGCAAGTATGTTCCCTTAAAAAAAAGGGTGGGACTAACAACTCTAGAGCCCCATGGATGTCAAGGGACATCAGTGTAAGATAAAGAAAAAAAGGAAGCTTATGATAGATTCCGAGAACTCAATACTGCAGAGACTCTAGTATAGAGTATAGGAAGTGCAGGGATGCAATTAAAAAAGATATCAGGAAAGCAAAGAGAGAGCATGAAAGAATGTTGGCAAGTAAAATCACAGAAAACCCAGAGATGTTTTATAAATACATTAAGAGCAAAAGGATAACTAGAGAAAGAGTGGGGCCTATTAGAGGCCTAGGGCAGATCGTGGGCGGTAAAAATGGGATTTCAGATCGCCGGATTGTCGGCAATTTTCAAAGCCCCTAGTCTCCATTTTAAAAATTGGGTGTTACCGCGAGCGATCTGAAATGGGCGTTAGGGTTAACTCTCTCTGATCTTCTGTTATAAACTGTCGCCGTCCTTAGCAATGGCATGTCAACGCTCGTTTCCCACGATTCAGATTGTCAGAGGTCATCATTACATTAGAAGAGGAGACAGAGAGAGAGGGAGCAGAGAGGGACTGAAAGCATGATGTGTGCTTGTTTGGCTATTGTGGGAGGCACAAGGGAGATTCACCAGTAGCAAAAAGCCTACTAAGCACCAAAAATGTAGTTGGAACTGAGTTTTTGCCCAACAAATAATAGATAATATGGAAGGGATGGAGGAGGCCCTCGAGCTGTTAGCCAGGAACACTGGTGGCAGAGGGCTCCCAGTGGTCCCGGAGTGCGGCAGTGAACTCCAAGGTGCCGCACCCCCCATTGCCAATGATACGTGAGAACCAGGAGGAACATCTTACTTCTGGCTCGGCGCACATTCCCACCTCGGGACCGTCCTCTCCTGTATCCATCCAAGCAGCAGTTCTGCCGTCATCCCTCCCCCAATGAAGCATTGCCTGAGGAGCTCCTCGGCCAGGCGGCTTGGAGTCAGGAGGGGAAGGGTTAGAGGCGGGGAGGAGAAGCGGGGGGGGGCGGGGGGCTGGGTGGAAGGAAGTGAGGTGCATGACCGCAGGTGTTGTCTGGGGCATATTTTTAGGTTGCTGCTGCTATTTTGGTGGGAGGGTTGGGGTAAGGGGCATTTGTGTTCTGTTTATGGGAAATGGGGACCATTGTAATGATTTAAATGTGATAAATTTGTTGTGGGTTGGGGCGGGGGTGGGGTGGGGTGTTTTTTACAGATATGATTTCAGACAAACGGTTGGATTAAATATTTTTTATTTAACATAACCTTTTTGCGCACTGGCTCAGATATCTGCGCCGTTAAACACTAGTGATTCCTTAACATGAAAGGATATAATTACACTTAACTTGAATCAAGTTAAATTTTAACTGTCACCAAGGTGATGCACACCATCGATATATGACCTGCACACCCAGCAGTGTTGCAGCTTTGTAAATACCACCAACGTTCTTTCAAGCAAAGCACTCAATTATGAGCTGCTGATGTAAGAATCTTGCAGCTATGATGCCACCATGGGCCCTTTCCTGCCATATAGAAGGGGGTGGGGGCATGGTTTCAGCGTCAGCCTGATTGTCTGGCCTGATGTCAGTGTCCACCTCCTCGTCCTCCTCTTCCTCTCTCTCCTGAGGTGGACCGTCAGACCCTTATGGCAATTCTTGTCCCCTCCTGTTAGCCAAGTTGTGCAGCATGGAGCACACCACCACGAATTGAGCTACCTGCTCAGGATGGTATTGGAGCTCACCGCCTGAGTGGTCCAGGCATCAAAAGCGCTGCTTAAACACTCCAATGGTTTTCTTGACGATATTGCGAGTGGATCTGTGGCTCTCGTTGTATTGCTTCTCGGCTTCGGTGTGGGTGTCACACAGAGGGGTCATTAGTCAGGTGGCGAGGCCATATCCTTTGTCACCAAGCATCCAGCATTGACCTTGCGGCTGATTGGTAAATATGACAGATACAGTGCTCTCATGCAGGATGTGAGCATCATGGATGCTGCCTGGAAATTGAGCATTCACTGCCATAATAATTTGCTGGTGGTCGACAACGAGTTGCACGTTCAGGGAGTGGAATCCCTTGCGGTTCCTGAAAACCTTTGCATCCTGAAAAGGTGCCCGCATTGCAATGTGCGTACAGTCTATTGCTCCCTGCATCTTGGGGAAGTTAGCAATTCGGTAGAATCCTAGAGCCCTCTCAGTCTGAGCCTCCCTGGTCATAGAAAAGCTGATAAAGTCCATCCTGTGAGCATACATGGCTTCAGTGACCTGTCTAATGCAGCAATGTGTGGCATGCTGAGATATACCGCAAATATCGTCAGCTGAGGCCTGAAAGGAACCCGATGTGTAGAACGACAGTGCTGTGGTGACCTTGACCTCGACGGACAGTATGGTCCTGATGGTGCTGGCAGGCTGCAGATCTCCCCTGATGAGCTGGCATATCTCACTGATAACCTCTTTGTGGAAGCGCAGTCTCCGAAGGCAGGTGGTGTCTCACAAGTTGAGGTAAGACCGCTTCTCCCTGTAATTGTGGGGGGTGTAACATCTGGTCCTCCTCATCAGTCTGTCACGTCTTATATTGGGCACATGATGCAGTCGAGTGTACCTTCTGCCATCTCTAGTCTGCAGCATGAGCGTGGTCATCAAGAGAGGGTGAGAAATGACAGGCCCCATTCCAATAGCTATTTGTTTTACACCGATTGTTAACAAAGAATGAATGTCCCCACTAAGACACCTAGTAAATTCCAATCGTCCACAATATGATAAGATGGTTGTTCAGATGTTCACATCACCTCAAAACACTTCCAAAATACATCGGAACACCCCCGAGGTTGAAGCAGAGCGGCCTTTTAAATAATGCAACCTGCGATTTAGAACATGGTGTCCACACCGCTGTGAGTAGTTCCAGTCAGTTCAACTTTTTCACAGCAGTTTTTTCGGCTAGCGATATTGTCGGCGAGATGTGTGTAAGGTGCCGAAAGTAAGGATGGGTGATATACTTGGCATTCGTCTCGGCAAATGTGATCTTTATGACAAAAAACAGTGGGCGGTCGGTATTATTAAATCTCGGTGTTAATTATGTGCCGAAAGTAACGCTGGGCAATATTATGGGCGTTGGGTTTGCCCATTCTGATAATTCCGCCCAAAAAAGTGGGCAGGCAGTATTAATTTTTCTCACCGTTACGCACATGCCGAAAGTAACACTCGGTGATAAGTGACCCAGAAATGGGCGTCAGTTTCCATTTTGTGCCTAAATGGGCGATATATGGGTGTTACACCTCATTTCAGTGTTAAAATGGACGTTAAGTGGGTGGGATGCATGCAAAAATAATGAAAAACCTAGCCCCATAAAGGAAATCTGTGTGTGGAGGCAGAAGATGTGGGTATGATTCTTAATGAATACTTTGTATCTGTTTTCACAAAAGAGAGAGGCGATGCAGACTTTGCAATGTGGGAGGAGGAGAGTGAAATATTAGACGAGATAAACGTAGTAAGAGAAGAAGTATTAAGGGGCTTAGCAGCTTTGAAACTGGATAAATCCCGGGAAAATAGATTTAAGTGTGTGACGGTTGATGAGCAGTGACGGACATTGAAGGAGATATTTCATAACTCTCAACAAAATATATTCCAATAAGAATGAGAGACTGTAAGAGAAGGGATAACCATCCATGGATAATGAAGGAAATAAAGGATGGTATTAAATTGAAAACAAGGGCATACAATGTGGCCAAGACTAGTTGGAGACAAGAGGATAAGGAACATTTTTAAAGCCAGCAAAGAACGATTAAAAAAATAATAAAGAGAGGGAAGGTAGATTATGAAAGTAAACTAGCACAAAATATAAAAACAGATAGTATGAGTTTCTACAGGTATATAAATTAAATGTTGGACCCCAAGATGATGAGACTGAGGAATTAGTAATTAGGAACAGGGAAATGGCAGACTTTGAACAAATATTTTGTGTTGGTCTTCACAGTAGAAGACATTAAAAACATTCCAATAGTGGATAATCAAGGGGCTATAGGGAGGGAGGATCTTAATACAATAACTATCACTAAAGAATTCGGTAAAATAATGGGACTAAAGGCAGACAAGTCCCCTGGACCTAATGGCTTGCCTCCTAGGGTCTTAAAAGAAGTGGCTGCAGAGATAGTGGATGCATTGGTTGTAATCTACCAACATTTCCTGGAATCTGGGGATGTCCCAGCGGATTGGAAAACTGCAAATGTAACACCCTATTTAAAAAGGATGCAGACAGAAAGCAGGAAACTATAGACCAGTTAGCCTAACATCTGTCATTGGGAAAATGCTGGAGTACATTATTAAGGAAACAGTAGCAGGACATTTGGAAAAGCATAATTCAATCAAGCAGAATTAGCATGGTTTTACGAAAGGGAAATCATGTTTGACAAATTTGCTGGAATTCTTTGAGGATGTAACAAGCAGGGTGGATAAAAGGGAACCGGTGGATGTGGTGTATTTGGATTTCCAAAAGGCATTCGATAAGATGCCACATAAAAGATTACTGCACAAGATAAACGATTACGGGGTTGGGGATAATATATTAGCATGGATAGAGGATTGACTAACTAACAGAAAACAGAGAGTCGAGATAAATGGGTCATTTTTCGGTTGGCAAACAGTAACTAGTGGGGTGCCACAGGGATCGATGTTGGGGCCTCAACTATTTACAATCTATATTAATGACTTGGATGAAGGGACCAAGTGTAATGTAGCCAAGTTTACCGATGATACAAAGATGAGTGGGAAAGCAAATTGTGAGGAGGACACAAAAAATCTGCAAAGGCTAAGTGAGTGGGCAAAAATTTGGCAGATGGAGTATAATGTGGGAAAATGTGAGGTTATCCACTTTGACAGAAAAAATAGAAAAGCAAACCGTAATTTAAATGGAGAAAAATTGCAAAGTGCTGCAGTACAGAGAGACCTGGATGTCCTTGTGCATGAAACACAAAATATTAGTAAGCAGGTACAGCAAGTAATCAGGAAGGCAAATGGAATGTTGGTCTTTATTGCAAGGGGGATACAGTATAAAAGCAAAGAG